>NC_135447.1:18151415-18268915 GCF_051991255.1 Vanacampus margaritifer | reverse complement strand
GTGTATAGTGGAGATGGGGTGCTGCTGACCGCGACTCGTAACATCGTGAGTCGGTGAGGAGAATACATCGAAGTCCTCATCAATTCCACTGACAGGTCTTCCTTTGAGGAAGCAGAGTCTGGAGACTCGGAGGTGGGCTCTTCTACCTCTGGGGTCGAAGTCACTGAGGTGGTTGAAAAGCTCCTCGGTGGCAGGGCCCCCGGGTGGATGACATCCGCCCAGAGTTCCTAAAGGCTCTGGATGTTGTGGGGCTTCTACAACATCGTTTGGACATCGGTGGAAGTGCCTCTGGATCGGCAGACCGAGGTGATGGTCCCCCTTTTAAAAAAGGGGGACCGGAGGGTGTGTTCCAACTAGGTGTGTGAATTGCCTAGTACCTGGCGATTTGATTCATATAACGATTCATAGGTCACAATTCGATACCGATTAATCCCGATACAAATCTCTAAATTCATTATTGCGATTTTTTTTTTAACTCAAATTTAGAAAATATAAATCAGTAAACTTGTACATGTAAGATTTGTATGAAAATGTATTTATCTGAAAATTCAGGCTTATAACTGAGCCACTGTCTTTAACAAACAGGTTGCAGGTTTCATGTTTGAACAGCACTAAAATAAAATATTAAGGCATAATGTTCCATTAATAAAACATTCTTCCATGCCTAATGTGTGAATCCTAACCCTAAGTAAGACGTTTTGTTGAATATTTCCATTAAAAAAAAGTTTAAAAATCGATTCGGCCGCATATTAAATCGATTCGAGAATTGCATGCTGTAATATCGCGATATATTGCCGAATCGATTTTTTTTCTAGCACCCCTAGTGCCAACTATAGAGGGATCACACTCCTCAGCCTCCCTGGTAAGGTCTATTCAGGGGTGCTGGAGAGAAGGGCCCGTCGAACAGTGGACAAGCTCTACATCCTCGGCAGGGTCCTTGAAGGTGCATGGGAGTTTGCCCAACCAGTCTACGTGTATTTTGTAGATTTGGAGAAGGCATTCGACCGTGTCCCTCAGAGAGCCCTGTGGGGTGGGGGGGGGGTGCTTTGAGAGTACGGGGTACCGAGCCCCTTGATATGGGCTGCTCGGTTCCTGTACGACCTTTGTCAGAGTTTGGTCCGCATTGCCGGCAGTAAGTCGGATTTGTTTCCTGTGAGGGTTGGACTCCACCAGGGCTGCCCTTTATCATTGATTCTGTTCATAACTTTTATGGACAGAATTTCTAGGCACAGCAGTGGTGTTGAGGGGGTCCAGTTTGGTGGCCTCAGCATTGCATCACTGCTTTTTGCAGATGATGTGGTGCTGTTGGCTTCGTCAAGCTGTGATCTCCAACTCTTACTGGAGCGTTTCGCCGCTGCGCAACAGCAAAGCGCACGCCATCTCATCGAGAGCACGTTAGCTTATCAGCCGGTTAGCATAACAAAGTCACGTCAACCATGAGGAGAGTTAAAATAAAATAACCACCACAGATTGTTTATCTTGGCCAAACAATACACGACCGCTTCAGTGTTATCCAACCACCGTCTGTTATTTTTCATAAGGAGTACGTCTAATCAAGAGGGTCTCGAGTAATGATTTTGATGACGCCAAACAACACAAGCTGTTTCCAATCTTTCCATGTCCTCCTCGCGTGTCTTTAGCCTGCGCATCATCTTAACTTATTCGGCAATAGCTCACTCCCACTTTGCCGACAACTGGCTGCAGCTCACAGCCTCACACGATCCGATATTGTTTTTATGCAGCAGCGAGCGACGCATGTACGTCCAAATAGACACAGATCTATGATGTTACGCATTACGTAATCACGTCAATTTCGCGATATTTAAAATTTTTATCTCCCAAAAAAATACACCGGTAGTATTGTAGAAGATATGATAGAGAACACCCCTAGCTAGAGCGACAACACTTCCTGACCGCTATAAGCTGACTAAACACTAACCAATCAGAAGCTAGCGTACTTTAGGTAAATGCAAGTGAATGACGGAGAGCAACAGATTCGACACATCAACTTAGCTACTTGTAAAAAAAAATTTAACAAGTGAACTTAAAGGTTTGACACTCAGGGTGTGGACCTTCGCAAAGCGAGGCGTCTTTGTCGCTGGCAGCACTTCAAAGTGCGAAAGCTTATCATGATATGGTTAAAGCCATTACCATCTCCTTATTTGAAAATTGAAAAGTATTGGTAGAAACGTCCAAGTAGTACGCTACGTGTAAGTTTCTGACTTTTTAAAGTGGTACATTTACAAGTTTTTTTCTGGGAATATTCCCCCCAGCTCTAAAAAATATATATTTATACGTGGCCCTAATACGCCATTTTATTTAATTCTGTCTTAACAAATGTACAATCGGAGGAATTATTTTTGATTTTCAAATGTCATGCTGTTTGCATTTTTAAATGCTGCATGATGGTCCGCACTGGTGCTGCCACAGTTGGAAGGTGAGGAGGCCCAAAACTGTTCCAGGCTGATTTTCATCCATCTTGTTTGCATCTCTGTAGCCCGACTCAGCACTTCTTTAGTTCATTCCAATGTTCTGACCAAGCACATGACTGACAGAATGGGATTGCGTGTGTAAGTGAGCTTCAGGCTTGTATGTTCTATTTTAGCGAGACTGCTTCCAGTATTAGAAGTGCATGTTTTCTTTTTTCTTCAGCAACCAGTATGACATGGATAAAGATTGTAATGCTTTGTTGTTAGTTATTTATTTCTTTATTTCTTTGTTTTTGTTTTTCAGCTTAAGAAAATAATTGGAAAAAGTAAAATGAGAATTCCAAAGGACAACACTGAGGTAAAGAAATTAACACTGTGTAGTCAACATTCTATCAATAAACCTTAGCTTGACTTTTTTTTTTTTAACTTGTTGATGTTCAACACTGTTGGACTCTTGCAGAGATCAGTTGAGGATGGCGACCACGTGAACACGACATTGCAGGTGTATTTCTTTGGAAAGAGTGGACAAAACAAGTTGCAGTATCAAGAGTTCCGCAAGTAATGAGCCACTCAGTCATCAGTTCCCTTGACACACGTTGGCACTTTTGCTTAAAAACATTACAGTGTGATCTTGGACCAAAAATTGCTTAACTCATTGAAACCCAAACACGTATTAATACGTTTTTTAAATACTTTGTCCTTCACTCCCAAAAACGTATTTTTAATTTACGTGTTACGTATTTTTTGTGTTTGTTTATGCTAGAGTATACAGAAGGCTTTGATACAGCTTCTGAAATGAAGAGGTCGCTTAAAGCAGTGGTTCTCAACCTTTTTTCAGTGATGTACCCCTCATGAAATATTTTTTCCAGCCAAATACCCCTCCAACCAGTGCAAAGAATTTTTGGTGACATATGACTGGTTGGATCGAACTATTCTGTTTTGGGGAGACTTTTTTTTTTTTTAAGGACAACTGAATAGCCTACTGAATCTAATTTCAAGAGTTAACATTTTTCTGCATTTTCCATTTGCATAATTTAATAATAATATATATAATTTAATAATTGTTTTTAAATGATTTTTGCATAGATGCTACTTTTTAAACTTATTTTAAAATCTCACATACCCCTAGAGTGCCTTCATGTACCCCTAGGGGTTCATGTTTCCCCATTTGAGAACCACTGGTTTAAAGCAAAGGTAGTTAATACTAAAACGGCCAGCAGGTGGCAGCTGAGTATGAGATCAACCAGGGCCTTGTTTCAACAAGCTCTTTTTTTCAACAGGTTTGTGTATGATAGTGAAACTTAGCTATATTCTAATGCTAATTGTTGCGGAACGGAAACGGATAGAAATATACTTTTTTTCCTGATGAAAGAAGAGACTAATCTTTCTTTTGGAAGGTCCCATGTTTTCATAGCAATAGAACAGAATATTCTGTGGGCCTTGCAAAATCTGTCAAAATCCAGTAAAACAGCTGGGAGCGAAGGGGGTTGCTTCATTGAAGATGGCTGCAAGTGAATTAGTTAATTGTCCTTCTTAAGGTTGCTTTTGGTCAACTGTCCGTCTCTCAGGTTTATGGAGGACCTACAGGCTGAGGTCCAGGAGATGGAGTTCCTGCAGTTTTCCAAAGGAATGGACACCATGAGACGGGAGGACTTTGCCGAGTGGCTGCTCCATTACACCAACGAGGAAGATAATGAGGTTTACTGGGAAAACATGAGGAAGAGGATCCCTGCTGGCCAGGTATCCTTGGCTTTTCGTATTTATTGCCAAAGTGCAACATAAAAAAATTGTATTGCCCCCACAGAGCATCACATTTGAAGAGTTCAAAGCCTTCTGCCTGTTTACAAACAATTTGGAGGATTTCGCTTTTTCAATGAAAATGATCAGTGAAGCCAACCGTCCCGTGGGAATGGGTAAGACCTCTTAAGGAGCTAGAACACAGCAAGGGAGGACGCCGTCTTATTAAACAATCATTTTTCTAATTTGATGAAAACAGCCCAGTTCAAGCGGGCAGTGAGGATAGCCACAGGCCACGACCTGTCCGAGAGCGTGTTGGACACCGTGTTTAAGCTCTTTGACATGGATGGGGACAACTGCCTGAGCCACAAAGAGTTCATTGGAGTGATGAAGGACAGAGTGCTACGGGGCCTCAAAGTGGGTATCTATCACTGTGGTTATATGTACTCCCTGCCAGGATTTTTTTTTAGCTTTTTTAGAATTCTGGCTTTATTTTATGTGATTAAACATATACAGGTGCATCCACAGAATGGCTTCTCTGGCTACTGGAAATGTGTGAAGCGGGAGACACTGAAGGGAGCTCAGGAAGCGCTGGGAGACGGCAGATGTCCCATCTGAGTGTCGGCTCCACCCGGGACACATCTGAGTCCCACCACTGCTCCACCCTAATGTTTGCATCATCAATAATGCACGCTCAAGAAAACAAATTGTACCACACACTGTTGTTGTTCACAAGAGTGAAATTGTATCTTTGTAATAAAAGAAAAAAGTGAGAATAAAATTGCAGAATACTGTATTTCAAGAAAAGTCTTAATGTTATGAGAATTGCAATAGTACAAGAAAAGATGGGTGTGGTTGGGTTTTGAGAAGAAAAATCCCACTTCCAGGACGTCTGCACCTCAGTGACAAGTTGACGGCTGGACTGGCACAAAGAAATTGGCCCTGGCATTTTGATTTAGGCGCATCAAGCCCAGCCTGACTCCTGCCTAACATTTAGTTCTGCCACTGATGTTTACTGATGATGATTATTCACATTGCTATCTATATTTGAGCTGGATTACCAGACTAGTCCCTCTAAATTGTGGGCCAGTCTCCTGGGGTAAAATGTAGCAAAAATAATTAAAAAGTACTGCATCGGCCCCAAAAGAGGCCAGCCCACCGGGCATCTACCCTGAATGCCAGCTGGCGAGTCCAGCCCTGCAAGTAGAGCACTTTCAACACAAAAGGGGTGTAACCCGTATCAGGCACTTACGTGCGAGGACAGCGAGGCTGGAAGACTACTTAGATATCACTGTGAAAGGGTTACAAAAGTAACAAAATTATATTTTTAATAAAAATGTAATGTTCTGATATTAGGTTGTGTTTATTTTTTGTGTGCTGCTATGGAATACTCAGTTACTTGAATCCTTGGATACTCTTTACAATGAGTGGGCTCCCCTGAGTGGAAAACCCCTGAAATTTTTTCAAGATTTTCCTTTACAAATCATTTGCTGTCTGGGTCAGCAATTTGTTAAATAGCAGATGAATACAGTGATATTTGAGAATTGAAATCAAGTTTATTGTGTTTACTTGTAAATTATTTGAACAAAAGTAGGCAGGTGCATAAATTTGGGCACCCGTTGCTTTGATTTGAATACATTTGGCATTAAATATTGGACTGCAAAATGTGTTTAGAAAGCTCAATAGTGGTGTTTCCATCCACCCATTTATATTCGAATTGTCCAGAAATGCGAAAATAAAACTGAATGGAAACGCTAGAATTCGATAAAGGGCCCAAAATTCGCAAAAAAGAGAAGTTTTTACGCTTGGAGGGGGTGGATTTTGAAGCGTATCAAACAAAGGAAAATGCGAATTTTGGCTATGGAAACAGGTTTTGCAAATAAACGCTGATAAAACCAGATAAACGCCGCACGTTTTGACCGGATATTACGTCACACGTACGTTTGTCGTACCAAAGCAAAGTCGGACGATAAAGTAAGGTAAGTTTGGAGGGACGACGAAACAGAAATATTTTTGGAATTAATTATAGAAATTAATATTAATGCATTTTTTGCTAGAAAACAGCAAAGAAACGCTACGGTTAATCAAGAACTACAAAAGCAAAACCATACGACGTCAACGCACGCCGCAGTCGCTTCCTGTTTTTCTTCTTTTAAATTACTGGTGGCTCACAACTCTGTGGTACTGCCACCTACAGCGGCGGAGTCCCCTCTCAATATTCGCAAAAGAAGGACACATGGAAACGGGTATAAGGACATTTTCAGTAAATTCGCTTAAAGAATTTTAGAAACAGGATGGAAACCTGACTAATGACCTTTGACCTACAAGTGACGCTAATCATGAGAAAAAGTATTTAGCCAATTGCAATTTTTTTCTCTACTTTGCATCTTCTCCAAGTGGCAACATGGGTGCCTCAAAACAACTCTCAAATGGCCTGAAAACAAAGATTGTTCAACATTATGGATTTGGGGCTAGGATACAAAAAGCTAGCTCAAACATTTCAGCTGTCAGCTTCCAGTGAGGAATATATAGTGCGGAAATAGAAGACCACAGGCACAGTTCTAGTTATGCAGTTTAATTATTGCACTCTGTATATCCAATAAACGTCATTTCACTTCTTTATTATTGATCAGCTACTTGCTGATTAGATCAAATTTTGCAACTATGAAAATCAATTTTGATTGATGTTACTAGAGAGCAATTCATTTAACACTTATTGCAGTTCTAGTTTGCAGTGTGATGTGTGTATATATATATATATATATATATATATATATATATATATATATATATATATATTCACTTTATTTGCAAAGTCATTTTATTTATTGCTGCCAAGGGTGGCACAATAAGTTAAGTTTAATTACTTTTTTACATAGAGACAGACATTATTGCCAGTTTTTTTCCCCCCCTTGAATAAAAATTGGAATTTTGAAACTGCATTTTATATTTATCGGGCTGTAATTCAGCAATGTCCAAACCTTTTTCTCCAAGGAAAAATAGAAGGGCCAGGTGGATTTTTTTAAAGACTTATTTAACACACATAAACATTTGGTATTTGACACTAAGAAAAAAGTGGATGAAACAATTTTAATTTCTGAAAATGTTTATTCGCCAGAGAAATTCTACTACTATTTTAGCTACAAATTCATGTATACTTTTTGACACACTTATTTTAAAACAGCATTGCGGGCTGTAGTGGCACTTTTCTTTTGTTGCTACGTAAGCAGGGCATGAAGGTTTCCGACGCGTAGCAACTGTAGTCGATCTTCTCACTTCAGCAACGACAACAAATGCACAACGCCATTGCGGATGAACAAAAAAAACTTTTACTTTAATTGTGCTTGAGTCCTTTCATTCACCAAACAAATGGTGGTTACAAAAGCGATAAACCAAATACACGGCCAGAACGGTTAGAAAAAGTTGCCCTACTTGATTTTCTTTTTATCTTTACGTCAACACCACACTTTACGGCAGCTCTCTATTTACGACAGCCTACAAACAGGGCGAACTAATGGAGCACAAATACTCCATAATTCTTAATACATTTACATTAAACAAACAAACGCCAAATATAGGTCAATAGTTTGTGACTGGTAAACAAAAATGATTCAAATGGAACACAAATAGAGCCATAGGAAAAATATGAAAATATGTTTATCTAACACGGGCTAGTCAAATGTTATTTTTAGTATATGCCACATACCGCTAAAAACGGTGGGCGGACCGCTAAAAATGGGCCGTAGTTTGGACATCACTGATGTAAATCATCAACACAATCCAGTGTGATAAATTTGCATTATAAAAACAGAAATCACAAAGAAGGCAAATAGTTTCTCACCACACTATATAATTTTGGCAAATGAGTATACAATGGTGTTGGTTTTGTTTGGTATTTATTGAATAAAGTTTGTATATATAAAAAAAGCTTTTATCTGAGCATCTGTTGCACTTCTGAGACAGAAAACAGTAAAATACAGGTAGGCAGCAATTCAACTACTGTACTTTGCAATTTACTGGAGAATTGATCATTTGAGATCACAAATATGTTGTTAACCATTGAAATTGTGGTGCTAATTATCTTACCTTGTACATTTTTTCAAAAAGTAAATAAAGCTTACGTCTGTGAAAAAGTAAACAAGTAGTGGCTTGGTTATCAGTACATACAACTTACACCAATCAAATAAAATTAAAACGACACTTGCGTATGATGCCATCTTTGGTCTTTTTTACTATAAACAAAACAAAAATGAATGAATGAAATCTGAATTGTATCAAAAATAGAAATTACAGCCATATTGAAAGGAAATTCACATATCTGACAGACCTACATGAGACAATAGTGAGATTACATTAACTCAATCCTTGGCTTTAAAAAGAAACATTGTTCTTTTGCGAACATTTTTGACATTCATTTTTTGTTTGTGGAGCATAAATCGGTCAAACAATGAGTATCAAGGTGATCCATCTGTATTTGCCAACATCATATGCAAACAAAGGGAAAAAATCATTGATGTTGTATTTGTTAAAAAAGGGTGTGCTTTGAACTTTGAAAATAGCCTGATAAAAAGCGCCAGTCTTGCGCCAACAGTCTCATCGTGGGAGCTCTTCGGTCCAGAGAGGCACATGATGAACTGCAGAGAGGGCAGACGCTGCTTGACGTGGTAGGGAAGTGCTTTGGAATAGTCATCAACAGCCACTGGGGAAATAAAGCAGGAAAAGAATGGTAAGAAGGGATAACTCATTCACTCCCAGCCATTTTCACTGAAGCAGCCCCCTTCGCTCCTGGCTGTTTTACAGGATTTTGACTGATTTTGCAAGGTCCACAGAATATTGTGTTCTATTGCTATAAAAACATAGAATCATCAGGGAAAAAAAGTATATTTGTATCTGTTTTTGTTTTGCAACAATTAGCATTAGAATATAGCTAAGTTTCAACATTATACACAAACCTGTTGAATAATTTCCCAAGACACTGTATGTATACATTTCCATATCTCTATGTTTCTCAAATCACATTTACAGCATGTTAAAAAGAGAAGATGTGTGTTCATACCATTGCTCAGAGGGCGGCAATGTCAAGGGTCATTCTCCTTCTTTACTGTAACGTCTCCGTCCCCAGCCAGAATGGTGGAGATCTCACCCTGCATGAAGGCCCAGGGCACGGTGGATCCGGCCAGGGGACAGCGCTCTCCGCTCGGGCAGTACACCTCTCCTCCTTGGCCCTGGCTGCGGATGAAGCCTCTGGTGCAGGGAAAGCAGAACTTGTGGTGTGGGACAGAGGGACACTGGACAAAGTGGGTGTCCTCAAGGCGCTCTCGACAGAGGGTGCAGCAGAGCAGGGCGCTCTGACCCCCGCCGCTGGTCGACTCCCCGCCGCCCGTGCTGCTGCTCAGGCCCAAGGATGCCTGAGAGACGGAGGTGGAGGCGGTGGCTGCAGAGGGGCTGCTGGTGGAGGTGCGCCCAACCGCGGAGGAGTGGGTCGAGGAAATTCCAGGGCTGTCTCTGGCCACCTGGCCGGAACTCAGGCTGTCGGCTACCCCCATGAGCGCAGACATGGGGGAGGGCTGGCTGTGTAAACGAGGGGGGCCGTCCATTCCCGGAAGAGGCTCCATACCCGGGTAAGCGCCTCTGGACCACACCTCTCTGGACGGGTGATCAGGTCTTCCTTCGCTTTCGCCGTTCTCGGAGCCCGGAGAGGCTTTGCGGCGCCGAGCCACGCCCTTGGCCGGGACTGAACGCGCGGCTGCCGTCATGGGTAAGCCGGCATCGGGTTGCGGAAGAACCTCAGGGATGGGCGGCTCCTTAAACATGCGCACGCCGTCATTTAAAAGCTCAGACAGACCCCGCCAGTCTCCGCTCCCTTGTCTCTTCTCGTATTCCACGTAGCGTAACCCAGAGTTCACCGCTTTGCCGGCATCCTTGGCAGAGTCGCGGAACATCTGCCTGACCAGGTCCGGAACTCCCGAAAAAATCATCCCAGAGCCGATGGGGTATTCGACAAACACCTTGAGCTCGAACTCCGGAGTGGCGCTGGCGTCAAAAGCCAGAACCCGCCCCATCAGATTGTGGTCTTTCCTGAAGCGCACAGTAAAAGGGACAGAGGTGCTTAGAGCCAGGAGAACATCCCTGACAACTTTTGGTCTGTTGGGCCAGCCTTCCACCTTGCTGCGTGCCACCTCGTTTAGTTCAGCCATGACTTCGCTGTTTCGCCACACCACTGGATCAATGCCCACCAGAGCAGACGTGCTCGCTCCCACACCCAGCGCCACGGCTTGTCTTCTAGCAGCATCGCTCATGATGGGGCCAGCTGACACCGCAATGGGAGTGGCCCCCGGTCTGGAGCCTGATATTGGCGCGAGGAGCCCATGTGGCGATGCGACTAAGCCCTGAGCAATCAACGCATGGGATATCGGACCGTGGAGACTCGGAACGGCTCCGGCCATCCCCCTGCGAGTGTTCGGGCTCTGTCGACTGCTTTCTGATAACGCGACATCCTCAGCTCTGTGTAGACCATTGGGCAGGCGAGATGATACTCCGTACTCACCCCTACCCCTGTCGAGACGTTCTCCGTGCGGCCGTCCGGCTTCCACGGACCCGGTCGAGCTGGGTTTGCCCTGCTGTGCGCCAGGAGATCTGCCCTCCAAAACTCCATGCGTGCTCTTTAGTTGTCTGGCGGTTTCAATTAGGAGTTCGATTCTGTCCGCGCCGTCGTAGTTGACGCATCCCCGGCATACGGCTTCGCTAAACTCCCACAACATGGCCCAAGGCATCTTGGGTAGATCGCAGAGGTAGCACCATTGACGTCTCGAGGAGGGCTGCGATGTGGAGGACATGTTGTTTACAGGCCCTCGACCAAACTTTCTTTGCTAGGCCTAAACCTTGCGATCAACGTTCTCGGCGGTTCTTCCTTCTTCAGTCTCAGATCACCACATACTACACACTTTTAAATGTTCATCCAACGAAGCGAAGCTAAATAAAGGACTGTATTTTATAACATTTCGTAGTTTGCAACGTCTTCTTTCTTGGTTTGTTCGCGTCGATCAGAGCAGAGGGAAGTAAAATCTTACAGGACACCGGAAACACCTACGTACTTTACGGCCCGAGGCATCATGGGAATTGTAGTCTTATGAACTCTAAGAAACACCTGAGTTCTGTTCATGTGCTTTTGTTATGTCGTAAAACCGAACAATTACGGCAAATATGAGTTGTAAAAGACAGGACATTGAATTGTTTATGCGACGTTAGTGTAGATTCTAAAACAACCGGCTAGCGGACAACAACGGCCTAATATTTATTGCCATTCACAAATCCTTCGGCGTTCTCGGCCATGTTGAAACTTGGAAGGTTATCTCAACTCGGAAAGTCGGGTATCAAAATAAATTTCTAGCTGTCCAGTGGAAACCCGAGGGGGCGTTCACGTGCAATTTTATACTCGACAGGTGGTATTTACCATAATGTCGATACCACATTAAGGCAGCTAATTCCTTCAAACCAACGTTTGTTGGTCACCTATACCAA
This sequence comes from Vanacampus margaritifer, assembly GCF_051991255.1. Taxonomy (NCBI): domain Eukaryota; kingdom Metazoa; phylum Chordata; class Actinopteri; order Syngnathiformes; family Syngnathidae; genus Vanacampus; species Vanacampus margaritifer. The sequence goes on along the minus strand of NC_135447.1, from coordinate 18,257,228 downwards.
GACAAATGCAATCCAGACATCCTTATTACGACTAACATCTGGAGGCGATTAGAGATGTAACTTTATATTTTAATATTTGAAAGGTACTATGCCGAAAAACAACATTGAAGTCAAATAACTATGTAGCATCACTCAAAATGTGTGACTTGGAAATAAATAATCAGAAATGAATTAATTTCCCGCGGCAAACCGAAAAACAGAATAAATGTGTAACATTGTCAAGCACATCATTTTGCTATACAGAATTCAAGCACATTTAAAACATTGAAACACAATGTTAAAAATCTGTATTTCACGTTTATTTAATGCATTATGTATAGTGTACTGTATTGTTTAGACTTGGATGCTTTCCCATTAAGTCACAGTTGCAAAACTGAACTTCTGCAGCGTTTCCAGATGCTTTATTTATTCTTAGTGTTAACATGACATAACTACTAGATAAGTGATCATTTGTACAGGAGGTACCCAACTGAACTACAAATAAAAATCTGAAAACTGCAATTTGCTCATAAACACAGCTTGCCAATAAATACTTATACATAATGCATGTTTATTTTCTAAGTGAAAATCCCTCTATTTAAAAAAAAAGGCTGGGTTTATTATTTAAATATTTCCGATTGGGGAATTGATATTAATACACTGAAAAGAAGAAATACTATAATCACTTAAATAATATAGTAAAGCACAACAATTCTATTTGTGTCAATAGTGAGTGAACATTTGAACAGGTCATAAGAACAGAACTACATTATAGTTTATTTATGCAAAGAAATAAAATGTGATATTGAAGCGGTACTATTTAGCTGCTGGTATTATGGGTGGTTGAGAAACACAACTTCAGAGTGTACGGGTAGGGCCCACCTAGAAAAAGAAAAGGCAAAAACATTGTACACATACATTTTGAAAGTTAAAACGATGATTTGCAATGCAATCTGTGTAAATACTTACTGGGGTTTTTCATCTGGTGATGGTTCATCATTGCCAGGGCTTCCATGGCATCATTAATGGATTCCCACTCAAGCAAACCTGATGAACTTCGCTCGCCTGTTTGAGTAGGTAATTATTATTTTTTTAATTATATATATATATATATATATATATATATATATATATATATATATATATACATAACTAAAATAAATCACAGTGTGTGTGTGTTTTTATTTATTTATTTTAGAATGTACAATGCTTAGTATTGGCGATTGTTTGGTTCCAGACCTTTGTGTGTATATGACCTCATAATGGCGTCATGCGTTTCAAGAATGTACAATGATTTGTCGCAGTGGAGTACTGTATCTCCAGTACAATTATATTTCAGGAAACTAAACAACAAATAGCATGTTTTTTGAGTTATTCAACAGTTCATCGTTCATTAGAGCAACCTATTTTCAACACTAAGTTCATTAATTTGTAAAAACAACAGGGGAATCACCAATAGTATTGGTTTGTGGTAAAAATATTAAATTGACTTAATGTGGACATAGATGTCCAATCCAACACCGGCAACATAAAAACATTAAATAATATACTGTCCTTTGGTTCACTCATTTACATTATATAACACTATATTCAGGAAAATAAAATAAAAAAATAATTCCTCAATATAAATATGTTGAGTTTTGTACAGTATTAAAATTAGATTTTGGATGAGAGGCATGACCAGTTGCCGCAAAATGTTATTTATGAACACAAATGCCAGAAATGTCCAAAACATCTTATACTCATACCAATTACTCACTCTTCTTTGTGTCTGTACGGGATGAAATATTTGTTTGCGGAATTGTAAACAGAAAAAATCCAATAAAATACTCACTCTTCCCAGTGAAAAGTTTCACATTTGATGGGCTCTTAACTCCCAATTCATCGCAAACCTAGAAGGGGAAAACAACTTTATTACATTACACAATTACAATACTAAGAACTTTTGCTACAGACGATATAAAAATGATACACACCTTTGTTCGAATTCCATAATTTTGTGAAAAAAAAAACAATAGCCCAAGTTAAACATTTTAAAAGTTTACACTATTAATACAATCTATGACCTGTGCTGCTTAATTGTGTGTGCGTGTATGTGTGTGTGTGTGTGTGTGTGTGTGTGTGGGGGGGGGGGGGGGGGGGGTTAGAGGGCAAGTGGTTGCACAAGTGAAGTAAGTACTGTAGTAGTAAAACACCAAAGTGACTTCACGCCCATCATTTTTCTTATACATCAGCTTTTATCGTGTAAGAAAGCCCACATTGTTTAGATATTTGAAGTCAGAGGTGGCAAATCCAGGTACAGAAAGTAAAAACCCTGCCACAGTTTGGCTTTCGCTTTAGCTAGCTCCCTAGTAGGTAAACGAGCACCATGGGCGTTAGCTAGCTAGCACCTAGGGCTAAAGCCAAACTGTGGCAAGGTCTTTACTTTCTGGACCTGGATTTGCCATCTCTGCTTTAAGTTAACTTTTAATGCAATTATGAAGTGTTTTCATCTGAGTTTGAAATGTCCTACTGTCTTTGAATGCACCTCATATTTCGTGAGAAAGCAAGTCTGGTCAGTGTTTACTCTTTTTATGATCATCTCCGTATTATAGATGAACCACAAAAGTTGAGTATATTAAAAACGATAAGACAATTATTTAGGTACAAGCATCTACCTGTTGCATGGCACAAAAAATCATGAGTGATCCACATGCTTTTACACGCACAATAAATATGATTGTGTTTTAAGCTAGTTTCTGTGTTTTAAAAAGAACCCCCGACTGTAATGATAAATTTTCTCCATATGATTAATATCTACAAGTAAAATTTCTGCGCTGTTGAACCTAACTGAACGAATTGTGAGGTGGTTAGCGCGCTCACCCGGTGAGCATAAGGTGTTTGTGTCCCACTCAGGTTTTTTTTTTCCTTTCTTTCTTTCTCTCCTCCCCCACCATTTCTTGTGGCAAGGAGTCGTTTTGTTTCAAATGTTTATTGAAGAATTGAACATCTATCCAATTTCCACATGTAAAAAAGACACAGTTGTACTGCAAGGGCTGGCCAGTCTTGCGTGGCAGAGGAGTGCTCAAACGCAGCGCTCCAGAGTTTTGTGGGCGGTTTGCGCATCAGACAGCTTAGGACGACAGGGGCACGGCAACCACACAGGGAGAGGCGGGGTTTTAGTGAACCGGGCGTTTTTACTTCTGCGTTAGAAAAATAGCTAGCAACATACCTAATATTTCATTTAAAAATTACATCGCCGTGGTGTCAAAGGAATGATTTAATCCAATTTGATCACAATATTTAATGGTAAATTGAGTACTTCAACAGCGCAACATCATCATACGTTAGTTAGCCTGACACATATTCACTTGTTTCATTCAAGCATATTGAGTTGTTGCAGCATAAACCCGACCCCATGGAAAGTTTTTTCAAATAACTTAATCTATGCTCCAGGTTCCGCGCCATCACCCTGATGATATTTTGTCTTTAGTTTGGTCCATTTTTAATCCATCCACACCGTGAGTACAGACGCTCTCCTACTTACGAACATTCGAGTTACGAACAACGGTACATACGAACATGTCTGCGCGTACAGTATGTCGAAAAATGTTCGGAAAGAGATGCTGTAAATTAGATTTTGTATGCGCGCCTTTTTCCGAGTAGTGCTTCTTTCCGCCGCTAATACCGACGCTTGGCGCTGTGAGAGCTCACCCAGCATTGGAGGCTCAGCAACGTGTCGAGGAGGAAGAGGAAGAAACGCCTGTCCCCATGAAGGAGGAAGTAACTTTTAAAGCGCATTCCAGCGACGACGAAGACCCTCTCATGATATAAAATCCTCCTCTTCCTCCATCATCTCCTTAACTCTTTCACTGCCACTGACGTTTAAAGACGTCAAGTAAAAACCTACGGATCACTGCCAATGACGTCAAAAGACGTCATCCAATGATTTATTTTTATTTTTTTTTGAAACGGGTAGAGGAAACCCTTCCGCATGTCTGGTGAAAGTTTCCAGTCTGTCTGTTGTGCCTAATGACTATTTTTGGCCCCTAGAGGGCAGCGATGACTCTCTTTTGACAAGATCGGGTGGCGTCAGTAGAGGCGGAGCTAGAGCGTCGAGCAGGAGATGAGAATGGAAGACAAAGGAAAAATGGCGGCCGGTCGCGAGGAGCTCACGCCCGAGACGTTTTTTTTTCAAAGACCAAAAGCATCGCTGAAAGAGCACATTGTTGACGACGATGATCATCATCGATGATGAAGATGAGGGTGGTGACTCCGTGGTTGAGAAGCATTGACGCGGCAGTAGAAGACGTTAGATGGAGCTAGATGGAGGAGGGAACGGGCAATGGCGAGCGTTTGCAAGCAGCTCTACACTTACAAGACGAAAGGCATCGACCAACGCTAAAATAGTACATTGATGACGACGATGATCATCCTCGATGATGATGAAGGTGAATCCGAGCTTGACGGCGAAATTGGAACCGCTGATGCGGCGGCTATGACGGTGTCGTAACGCGGAACACAACCGAGCACGCACAGGCGGACGTTCGATCGGACGACGGAGAGTGCCCCGAGTCCAATGCATATTCATCGGAGGAAGTGTGTACAGTCTGCTACTTGCTTTTTATTCCCCGGAAAAAAAGGCCGTCAAGAAAGTGTAACGTTTGCACGCAAAACGGACCAATGTGAAAGTGAAAGTAAACTGTTGTGCGAGTCCTGGCGTCTCCTTGCACGCAGGAGAGCGTTACAAAAGGAAAAACTGTATTTGAAACATCCACATAATTGTAAGTAGTACCACAGTTGCACACATTTGTAAATAGTTTGCGAAATTGTTTTGTCAAATTGTTACACTGTTGAATGGAAATAAACGTATTTTGCAATCAAAAAACACTTTTTCATTGTTGGTGAAAGCGTTTTACAGAAGTAAAGCACTATTTAGGTGTTTGTGGCATCATTCATGGACAAAAAGAAGTGTACAATTCACTGGAGTGCATGAAATAACATCGTTTCACAAAAAGCTCTTTTTCTCCGTTTTTTGTTTCAAAAGAGAGAATTTCGGTGAAAGTAACCATTTTCTATTGTTGATTACTGAAGAACGGAATAAGGTAGAAACAAACTTTTTTTTTCTGATGAAAGCTGAGAGTCCAATCTTTCATTTGGTAGTATGTGTGTTTCCATAGTCCAAACACAACATTTTCTGTGGACCTTGAAAGATCACTCAAAATGCTTAAATCGGCTGGCAGTGGGGACAACCCGTTTCTGAAAACGTCTGGCAGTGAAAGAGTTAAGCATCGAGTACATCTTCCAAAAGTAAGTTAAACTTCATTTTATTTATCTTATTACGTACATGCACATACTGTGTGTGTCTCTCGCTCTCTCTCTCTAACATACATAGTACAGTACAGTACTGTACGTATTCTCTTCATTTTATTAAATGTTTTTTTCAGTACAAACCAATACAGATTACTTATACAAGCCTTAAACATACTTATATAAACCTTCAATATACTTATATAGGCTTTAAACATAAATTATAATACAAAATATAGCGCTGAAGCAACTTACGAACAAATTCACGATCGCTCGGAACGTAACTCGTTCGTAAGTAGGGGAGCGCCTGTACTCACTTATTGTAGCTTTGTTCTTGCTAGCTAATGCTAAGCGAGTTCGACAGCCAGCGTCCACGGTTGCAAACTCATTTTCGTCTGTTAAGTGCATTGTGGCCAACTGGGACGACAGAATCTGGATTGGTTATTGCACACTTTGATGGCTTAAAAATGTAGTGCTGGATGGTTTAGCCTGCATGCTACTTGGAGGAGTCTTGCTCTATGTTGCTAACATCTTATGTTGAAACATCTTGAGTGTGTTAGGCTCAAATTCATAAAAACTATTTTATTTCTTTAGGGAATTTGACACAGATTATTTTGTTACCAACATCAGACGTGTGATGATACAAGTCACATGCCATTTTACAATCGGGGCCGGGTTGTTCAAAACATGGTTGTATCTTTAACCACTGGTTAAGTCGATTTAACCGACCGTTAACTTTAACGGCACTGTTATCTTGTTGTTCAAAACTCTGTTAACTTTAACTGGCTGTTAACTTGCTGTTAGAGTTAACACACATAAGGACCGCCGCTAACTTTAACAGTGTGGTTAACTGCGTTCGTGGCTAATGTTGCCTTCCTGATGCTCCTTGAGCGCAAGAAAAAGAGAGCATATCGAGGGCTTGACTTTGACTTTGGTGATTATTCTGAAAGAGTTTCGCACACACTAACGCTTAGCAGTAATGCAATGCCAAGTCTCATGATGAGTCAAAAGAGAAAGAATAAAAATGTGTTTTTTAAGATGAGTTCTAAAATTTGACAGAGGGGCTTGCCTAACATTTAGTGGGAGGTGATTTCAAAGAGGTTACCTGTGATGTTTCTTGTTTGCTTTCACGTCAACAATCAGACAACACTGTGAACAGCGGCTAATAATTCACGTAAAAAAATATTTAAATTTAATATAATAATTACTATTTTAATTAATTTTAATTTAAAACAGTAATCACAAATATTATTAATAATTATAAATTAGATGAAAAATACACACATATTAGAAGTACGTAAAATTGTAAATACAAAAACAAGACAAATAATTAAAAACAATTCTATCAAAATATTACACAAAAATTACAATACCTTAGACAAAAAAAAACGTACAAAAATATGAGAAACAAAATCAAACAAAACCAATATTAAGCAATATTCTATGCTATAAAAAATATTGGCAAAAATACAAAAATATAACAATATTGACTGAAAACACAGTAGAATTTTTTTAAATTATATTTAAGAATTAAATAAAATAAAAAAATAAAAAATTATTTCACAAAAACTCCTAAATTGCCACCACTGATTGAATAACGTTTGTTTGGTTGGTTATTTGGATAGTATCCATTTCTTTCCCCGACCCGGAAGTAAACAAAAAGAGGAATTGTGGGATATATCTGTGCTAACCAGCGCCGTAAACGGCACTGTTAACTTTGACGGTGCTGTTAACTAACAACGTGACTAACCATATTTTGAACAACGCATACTTAACGGTTGGTTACTTAATGGTCGGTTACTTAACGGTCGGTTACTTAACGGCGGGTTAAGAATTTAACCAGCGGTTAGGGGTTAAACAGTGGTTAAAAAAACCGAGAATTGAAAAACCGGGTCCGGGACTTTAACATAGACCATCGCGGGACTCCCTGTTAACTCTTTCACTGCCAGACGTTTTCAGAAACGGGTTGTCCCCACTGCCAGCCGATTTAAGCATTTTGAGTTATCTTTCAACGTCCACAGAAAATGTTGTGTTTGGACTATGGAAACACACATACTACCAAATGAAAGATTGGACTCTCAGCTTTCATTAGAAAAAAAAGTTTGTTTCTACCTTATTCCGTTCTTCAGTAATCAACAATAGAAAATGGTTACTTTCACCGAAATTCTCTGTTTTGAAACAAAAAACGGAGAAAAAGAGCTTTTTGTGAAACGATGTATGCACTCTAGTGAATTGTACACTTCTTTTTGTCCATGAATGATGCCACAAACACCTAAATAGTGCTTTACTTCTGTAAAACGCTTTCACCAACAATGAAAAAGTGTTTTTTGATTGCAAAATACATTTTCCATTCAACAGTGTAACAATTTGACAAAACAATTTCGCAAACTATTTACAAATGTGTGCAACTGTGGTACTACTTACAATTATGTGGATGTTTCAAATACAGTTTTTCCTTTTGTAACGCTCTCCTGCGTGCAAGGAGACGCCAGGACTCGCACAACAGTTTACTTTCACTTTCGCATTGGTCCGTTTTGCGTGCAAACATTACACTTTCTTGACGGCCTTTTTTTCCGGGGAATAAAAAGCAAGTAGCAGACTGTACACACTTCTTCCGATGAATATGCATTGGACTCGGGGCACTCTCCGTCGTCCGATCGAACGTCCGCCTGTGCGTGCTGTGTTGTGCTCCGCGTTACGACACCGTCATAGCCGCCGCGTCAGCGGTTCCAATTTCGCCGTCAAGCTCGGATTCACCTTCATCATCATCGATGATGATCATCGTCGTCATCAATGTACTATTTTAGCGTTGGTCGATGCCTTTCGTCTTGTAAGTGTAGAGCTGCTTGCAAACGCTTGCCATTGCCCGTTCCCTCCTCCATCTAGCTCCATCTAACGTCTTCTACTGCCGCGTCAATGCTTCCCAACCACGGAGTCACCACCCTCATCTTCATCATCGATGATGATCATCGTCGTCAACAATGTGCTCTTTCAGCGATGCTTTTGGTCTTTGAAAAAAAACGTCTCGGGCGTGAGCTCCTCGCGACCGGCCGCCATTTTTCCTTTGTCTTCCATTCTCATCTCCTGCTCGACGCTCTAGCTCCGCCTCTACTGACGCCCACCCGATCTTGTCAAAAGAGAGTCATCGCTGCCCTCTAGGGGCCAAAAATAGACATTAGGCACAACAGACCTGCTGCAAACTTTCACCACAGCTCCGGAAGCCTTGCCCGCACCCGTTTCAAAAAAAAAAATTAAAAAAAATTGGATGACGTCTTTAGACGTCATTGGCAGTGCTCCGTAGGTTTTTACTTGACGTCTATAAACGTCAATGGCAGTGAAAGAGTTAAACATGGCAGCCACTAGAGTAAAGAGTGGATCACTCACCATCATAAGCGCCAATCAAGTTCATGTGCACTTCGGTGACCGGTTGGAAAACACATTCTCTGACAACATAACAGATGGTAGTTCAATGTGGCTCGCTTTACGAGCACCTCTAATTTGATATCCATTATTGTCAAACTGTCAAAATGCACCCCTGCTAAACAGTACCGTATAAAGAAATGTCGGTTCCTGTGACGTCACACAATTTGATCAGAGTCCGTGAATTATAATTTGAGTGTTAATTTGCCCACGCCCATTGAATGCCCGAATTACCACCCATTCGTGAACAGCTCTACAAATTACACATCAAGACTCGGATATTTATTTATTTACATAAGAAGAATCGAACCTGTCGTGTGTCAGACACTACCGGACGCACTGCACGCCAGCCCGGTTTAGCACAATTCAAGCACTTTTGCAGTATTTATTATTGTTCCCCTCAAGTACCACTACTTGGAAGTTATGGTATTGTGCCATTTTTGTCAGCTTCAATTCACGATGCAGTATTGGTCCTGGTGCAAGACTATACCCGAATCAACAAACGAATGGTTTCATCAGAGGTCAGGTTTTAGAATGGCCCAGCCAGAGTGCAGACCTGAATCCAATCAAACATCTGTGCACAGGAGATGCTCTCGCAATCTTCCACATTTGGAACATTTTTGCAAAGAGTGGGCAAATATTGCCATGTCCAGGATATGCCCATGAAACACTCAAACCCAAGAAGACTGAGTGATGGCTGTAAAAGTGATGCAGCAACATCTTAGTTTGAGGGTGTGCACGTTTATGCAACCAATTAATATGTTATTTAATTTGCCCTGTAAAAGTTTTAAAATTATTTCTTGGTCTCACCTTTTTTTTTTATTATCACAAAAACCTAGCATTTGATCAGATCAATGGCTTTTCTAACCTGGTTGAAGATCTCTTCAGAGATGTCAGGCTGTGCGTTAAAAAAATGTAAGACATTGGTGGGGTGCTGGATCCGGTTCTTGGCTGCCTGCTCTGGTGAGGTGAAGCGGTTGTTGCGAGAACCGTGGAAGTCTTTGAAGCTACTGCTGTTGTCTTCTAACTGGTAGCTCTGTCCTGGCACTATAGCCTGCTGCTTGGACACACTACCAAGCAAAGACAAGAAGTGTGTATCTGGATATTGAGCATAGTAATGACTTCATTTTCTTTTTTTTAAGACAATAGCATTTTCAAGACTACTGCCCCTACCAGACATTGAGTTTTTGTCCAAAAAGGAAGTTGTTGTTAAGATGAGAGATGGCCCTGTCCACAGAATAACAGTCACCCATCTCCACCATTGCGGCTCCAGGTTTGCTCTTCATGAACTTAACCTGCAGGAAAAAGCGTATGCTGTTGACAACACAAACCAATGACTTATTTTCAGTCAAATGCAAAGGAACCCTGACTGTAATGACAAGTTTGCTCCATATGGTTTATTTGGTTGTTACTAACTTAACTATGAGATTCATTATTTAAAAATCATTTCCAGTTCATACATTTTGTAGAAACTTTATTTGTATGTATGCTGCCATTGTTTAGGTAAGAACGCATTCTGCGTAGTGACGTATAATGGCCGTTAGCTCTCTGCCGAATAAAGCCGAACGGGTATAAAGAAAGCTAGGTAGGCCTTCGTTACATTCTTAAAGAAACAACATGCGATCGGGAAAGTCACGCTCCACGCCGTGCTCTCATCATTGACCAGACGGGTTCAAGAGACTTTGGTCGTCCCTTTCGGAAAGTAATGGAGGCTTACCTAGTTTTCTGCATACCCGTTTGGCTTTGCTCGTCAGAGAGCAAGCGCCCATTATTCGTCACTACGCAGAATGCGTTGCGACGTAAACAACAATGGCGGCGTACGTACAAATAAAGTTTCTACAAAATGCATTGAACTAGAAAGGTTTTTTGTAAAATGAATCTCATAGTTAGTAACAATCAAATAATTAATATGGAGCAAACTTGTCATTACTACTATTAGTAATGTACATTATTTTTCACAACACATAGGTAAAATGAGCCAACATTTGGCTCACTATTAGAAACGCGATATCTAAGTCATTTCTGAATATTTTTTTACTTGCGACAACTCAAAATGTTCAGTGGCATCAGACCTGTCCAACCATATATAGTTTTTATTTATTTGTTTTTATTGCCCTCTATGGACAATAAAAGCAATATTGTCCAAAAGGCACAAGTATAGGGCTGGGCGATATGGCCCAAAATTCATATCACAGTATAAACTGCATCCCTTAATGGTATATATCAGGGTAAAGAATTAAGTGTTGCTTTTTTAAAATAAATAATTTGCTTACTGCTTTACATAGTCTTTTATAGAAGCTAAATTGACTTTTTTTTTAAACAATGAAAGAATAAATTTACTTTGGATAACATTTATTGTGCAAATCTCAAATCAAAATTATGCATATGCAGTATGGCTTGCGGTGTGCAGGCTAGCTAGAATTGATAGGTTGACGTGGTGGAGAAACTCTGGTGCATGCCACAAAACTAACTAAAAATGAATATTATCAAATATTTTTGTATTCAGATATCCTATTGAAAATTCTAGCGAATAATAGGTATTTGGATAGAAATATATATTCTTGATTGGTCAAAGAACTACTAGAAGACAAAAAACACATTTGCACATAATAATGAACAACCAACTGGTTTTCATTTTTATATAATCAACTTTTTTTTTTTTTTTTTTACTTAAAATTTAAACTGTGCTTTTGCAGCACACCATTTTCCTCTCTGAATCTACCCCCATAGATTTTGGTAAGTGACGTCAGAACCACAGTAGGGATTTTGGGGAACTTTAGCACTGCGTGGTTAGCTTGCTGCTGGTAGCGTCCGTAAAATGCGCCTCAATGCATTTATCTCACACAACTTGTTAACGTGGGATTTATTTAGAAATTAAGCTTCTGTCACCGCGTTAGTATGTCATGCATACTGCAGTTTGTTTGACTACAACTTCCTAAGTAAACAGATGTCACGTCCAATTTCTGCTGTTCCTGTTCTCCTTTCTTTTCTGCTATGCACACTTATTTACAACTGACAGTATGCACGTGTCGACACTCAACGTTAACATGTGCCGGGGGGAGGGCGGTGACACTGGTATCAACGGTATATATTGTGCGCGCCGACGTGCTAGTTGGGAAAGCCCTAATGCAATGTCACCAACATGCGCTAACGTGGTAAGACGGTAGAGTCACAATCTCTACCTTCGGCAAAATGTATACCTTATATTGAATATACCGTTTATATCACCCAGCCCCACAATTATCATCTGTATATATATTGGAATATTCACGCACGTGCGCACATACACTCAGCAAACATACATACACGTGTGCACGTCACTGTTAATGCGTCTGCAAAGGCTCACAGGCCTGAGTATGCTTTCTTGTTTTGGTGTAATAATGGGGACATAGGTAGCTCAACCAAAAATGATAATTCGCTCTCGCGGCATCTGGTGTATTAAGGCTTTTGTGACTCTAAAATAACATTTAAAAAAATCCTACGTTTAGTTGATGCCCCAGTGAAGGGACAAATTGGGTAATCGCGGGAAATGCACTATAACACCTCAGGTGTACAGTGCATCAAAAAAAAACTGAAAAATTGTGATTTATAATGGGAGTCAATGGGCAATAATTTTACGCAAGTATACACTAAAAATTTGTCTCCCACATATAATAATGACAATAATAATTTTGAAATTTTGAACAGTGCCATTTGAACTTCAACATGTTTTGGACAATTGGGTGCAATTTCAGCTCACTCAGTGATTTTTTTCATATGCCTTATATTTGATATTAATAAAAAGCTAAAACCCCCAAATTAGACACTTTCCTTACAAGGGATTAGTAAGAGGAGTACTGTTATATTACTCACCCTCTCCACATTACCATAGAGGCAGAAGATATTGAAGACCTTGTCAGCATTGATCTTTGAGGGCTCAAGACCATATACCATAAGTACGGGCGAGTCAGCGTGAGGGCCGTACTCTGGGGGCGGCGGTCCATAGCCAGCGCCATAGCGTTGATTACCACGACCACGTCCGGCCATACCTGGCCCCATGCGGTGGGAAGGAGGTCCGTAGCTGTCATCATTGTAGCCATGATAGCCTCCTTGAGGGCCAACTTTATAAGTAAGGGGGGAAATCAACATTAGCAGTATTCCAAAGTTTTTTATCAGATTTAAATAGTTTTTGGGTTCATACCATAATCAGGTGGGTGGTCCCCAAGAAGAGCAGGCTGCCTCTGACGCTTGTTTGGGTTTGCATTAGGATCTACGTACAGTCAAAAAAGCCAATTTAAGAGCTTCTAAACAAGATATCATGCTGGAAAATTACAGTGGTGGCTTTGTGTTATGGAGCTAGGTGACTGACATGCAACAGAAGGAGCTTGCATCTTAACCACTGACTTAAGGTATGATTTTGTAACCCAATTAATGACATAATGGAGATTTGTTCATAACTGCCATCCTAGTATAAACACAAACACACCTTGTGAATTGTTCCAATTGCCTTCACCATCAGCATCTGTGCAGGTACACATACACATGGCAAAAAAAAGTTACAACTGCAAAAAACATGCATTTGACAACATTGCCTTAACATTACTCTACAGCATTGACAATTAATAATGACAACAAAATGAAATTATTGGTACGCAACAGTTTACATAAAACATTTCATATGATAAAACAAAATTCCAGTATGCAGTAGTTGTCTGACACGTACTATAATCATTATGTTGTTTACTCTAACCACAAAAGAGCACATCATTTGCACTTCAAATTTGTTCTAAAAAATATTTGATCTCTATTTGTCAAAAAGTACCGGGTTAACACTTTTTGTGCCACAATTATTATTCCGCACATTACCTATCCAACCAGAACTACGGCATACATTTATTAAAATATGTTGTAGGCACAAAATAAAGTCTCCACATGACAGTTTCACAATTATAATGACAATTATACCAGTTTGTCATAAGTAATCATTTAATTAATGGCTACTTCTACGCTATTACTGCTATCAGCTATTATTTTGGTACACCAATTTGAGTAAACAGCAAGTTTGATTCTGGTCCACAGTAGCTGTCAGATTTTAACCATTACATCAATTTGTCATTTAGCAGTACTTACAGCACCATACATGAAGTATTGGACACAGTGGGTAGGTAGGGGATAGTCTTCAGCAAGGATGCTACCCTCCAAGCTCAACTCATTCTCCATTTTTTTTCTTCATGTCTTCTTTCTTTGCATCCCCACCACCAAAGATAAGTACAACCACACATCCAAGCTTGGTTTTTGCTTTCTGCCATTTCATTTTTTTTTTTCAAAGTTGGGATGACAAGCATTTCCAGCTTACCGTGCTGACCACAAAGCAGGATTAGTGCATCATTTGAGAGTGGGCTGTCTGTCCACAGACACACTGAGCCAAACCTGCATCACACGGGAGGTGTTAGGCATCATTGTGGGCCAGTGCAAAAAAAAGAAAAGAAAATGAAACAACAGAACAGCACAGATAGAAGGGAAACGGGTAGGAAGGTAAAGGGAAAAACAGAATACCAGTCCAAAAATGTAGCGCTTTGAAGAGGATTTGTAATCTGTTTCTGTACTCGTATGCTTGATCAATGTTTCATGCTTGTGTCTTCATGACTCAACCCCCCCTGTGGATATTTCTTCTCATGTAAAATGGCTTTCTTTGATTTGGTTTAATGGCGGTTGGCCACTTGTAGAAAAAGCGAAGAGGCATCTAGTGCATGATGATGTGCTGTGATGGCAGTTCCGCACTGTATGCAGGCGTGGATATTCAGCTTGTTGTAGTGTCATGTGTTGGCACAGGAAGGTGGCAGCGTGCTGTATTATTGTTTCGACAAGAGAAGGGTCTCTTTTGTGTCATCTGTTCCCTTGTCAGGTGAGTGTTTGAAAACTCCTCTCTGGATCCCTGTAGTAGTGTTACAGAAGGAATAGCCCAAGAGCCCGAGGCCTAGAAAGTGCAGCCGAAAACAACCTGCCCAGACCATCAATGTACTGTCAAAAGTGGTTGCTCCTCAAGGATCTGAAGGTGTGCTGTACTGGTAAACAGGTGGTGGTGGATGCTTAACATATCAAGATGGGACTATGTTGGGTATAGGAGGTGTTTGCGTGGTGGTCTTTGGATATTTCTGTGGATCCCCTAGTCAGTCCCTTGTAGTGGAGATAGAGGTGTCGAACTGAGGAAGTACTGCGTTGAGGTTGTGTTCCAGTGTTTGTTGTCCCACTGTGTCCAATGTATCCCAAAGAGTAGATTTACATGATTTATGGCTTTGGGTGCTGTTGTATTGTTGCTGTAGAGGTTGTTGTGTCTTTGGCAGCATGTGTCTGCTTTGAAAATGCAGTAAGCCTGTATATGGGTTTGCACGGCCACAATACGAGGGGTACCTCTGGTTTAAAGGGCAGCAGAAATAGAACATAAAACTTCTGGACACCAAACATAGTGTCTGTCAAGTTCCTTTTGATTTTTCCCAGCCAAACTTGCTTAGTTGTAATCAGTTTTGGAAGTGTACAGAGTACTACCGACTAAAAAGGAACAATATATTACCTACCTTAAAAGGATACTTGACCGATTTAACCCTTTTCAGCAGTAAAAGTTAATATCTTGTTCAGGATTAATGCAAGTTCATTATTTTTAATGTAAAATTAATACCTTTAAAAACACTTGCTGTGGACTGAAGATGACATAGGAATTAAATAGGTAACAACCAATCACGGCTCACCTGTTTTCTGGGTTTGGTCAGCCAAATGAGCCATGATTAGTCGTTACCCGTTTCCTGAGCAGGTGATGTCATCTTCAGTTGACAGCAAGTGGCAAAATGAGTTTTTAACTCTTTTACCACCAAAAACATAAATTGACATTAGGACACGCCCACTATATTGACCATTTGCACCGACGGACGGCGGAAGGAAGTGATTGTTGAATGGAAGTGGACGTGACCAAGAGCAACTGAGCAACCAAGGCTGCGTTCACACAGCAGCTCAATTCCGATTTTTTTCACAAGTATCTGATTTTTTCATGCAGTGTGAACAGTACAATTCAGATTTTTCACACTCTACCTGGGCCTCTTTCTTATGTGGATATAAATCGGGTATGTATGCGATGCGTCTGCACTGCGAATGCTCATCCGCATGCATCCGATTCATACGTCATCAAAAGCTCGATATGCGCTCTGCGCGGGCAGAAGAGAGTGCTTGGAAGGGAGACTACTGACACGTCTGTGAATATATACAAAGCTGTTTTGAGTAACAGTGTTAAATTTTTATTTGTCTTTAATTTAATCACACTTGAAACATGAAGCATAATGTTGACATGTGTGGCGATAGTAGAAATTCAGCCCTCCAGACGGTTCATCACGTACGGCGATGACGCAACGTCATTTCGGTAGACTTCTCAATGAAATGAGGAGGTCGAGGAGTGTCTCCTAATTTCCCCCAAATATTTATATTATTTCTTCCAACCTCATTACTCTGGCGACATGAGATGAAAAAATAAGTCAGACGGATTTCAGTTTGTTAACAGCACATTCAAAACTGACGTACAAGAAAGCAGAGAACAGCAGCCAACCAAGAGCAAGCGTGGAAACAGTCCACCAACCAGGAGCGCGGGCGTTCGCACAGCTGAATTTGCATAGTGTATGCAGACAAGACACATGAATCGAACTCCTAACACAGCCGAGAAAAGAGTCCACCAATCTGTAGCGTACGTTGGCACAGCTAAATTTGCACACGACAACGATAAAAGTCGCTTGCTTAAAACGTTGCGAGTCGGGTTATTTCCGTGAACACTGCAACATGACTTTGTTTTAGGTGTACGTCACTCGACGTGCGCTTTGCGCATGCGAGTTGCATCGCGCGCGTTGCGTTCACATTAGATGTCGCGTTTGTTTTTGTAATGTGAACAGTACATAAAAAGATCGGATTTAACAAAAAATCTAAAATGGGCATCAAGCCCTGTAGTGTGAACATAGCCTTAGTAACTTAGCGACTGTCATTTCACAAATAAAAAGTTATTTTTGCCCATCGAGCCATAGAATCTACAACTTCAACTGAAGTTCGCCTGTCAGTCGAAGTTGCACATTTAGTCGGGACTCATAGAGCGAGATATTTAAGTTGGAGATTGCTAGTTTGAAAACAGCCCCTTACCTTCTGTCGCCTGCTGTTTTTACAAAATTAATCAAATCGCCGACTTTGCCAGAATTTACAGCGCACGACCTATATCATAATGTAGTCAATGCCGTCTCTCCTCCTGCACAGGGGCTGATTTAAAACCTTGTCGCTGGCTGGGTCTCTGGGACAAGATGCTACACTCACACTGGGGGACAATATACCTCGTAATGGAAAGGTAAAATTTGTTTATCATGCTAACTGACTTTTTTTTTAACATAGTTCCGTTCTATATTGAAACACTGTGATTATGTTATGTTACTATGTTTGCTAGCATGGAACAAATAATTATCGTAGTGGCAAGCTATGCAATAATTACATGAAGATGACTCTCCGGCTCCAGAGTGAAAAACTCCAAGCACAAAGACGAAATCCCCCATTATTAAACAGTCAAATGCACTTAATAGTTTTGAGGAAGGTACATTTCAAAACTAAGCTGTGTGTACGTAGAATTGGAGTGGACGGTAACTATCTGGCTTGTTAATGTGATTTGAAACACGTAATTTGACACCTCTGTTACAATCTTTGTTAGAGTGTACGTTTACTAGTAAAATGTATGAACATTTATCTACTAACCTCGCAAGTGGTTCTTTTGCCGTCCAGCGTCCCTGAGGGGGCGTTCCCATGTGCAAAAAGTCAATACCGTCAATAACTTCAATTCACGTCAACAGGGGGGTGTTGTTTCTCAATGGGCAGTGCAACGTCTTGTGCAGCACTGATTTGTGAATGGGTTTGGAAAATCCAAAAACACCCACTAACTATGGCCAGCAGATGGCAGCACTCTCTCTTTTTTCCAATGGGATCCCAGGTATCAAATTACATGAAAACATGGCGGATCTTAGGAAATAAAACGTTTTCAAAGATGACGTGAATGATCAAAGCCTTTGTCAGATTAAATCTAATTCACAGAACGTCACTAAACAAAAAAATATTAGTGGCAAAGTGACTGTTGTGCAGAAAATGTATCTTTTCACTAAATGCTTGTTTTCTCCTTATTTTTTCAATTTTTGCTTGATGTCACTCAAATTACCTATTTTCAAATTGTGATTACTAAAGAACGGAATAAGATACAAACCTACATTTTTTTCCTAATGAAAGAATGGAATCCAATCTTTCATATTGTATCCACCATGTTTATGTAGCACACAATATTCTGTTTGCTTTGAAAGTTGAGTGAAAATGCTCGAAATCTGATGGCACTGTAGGGGTTGTTTTTTGGATAACGTTTGGCAGTAAAAGAGTTCAATGTATTAATTGCTCATGAAAAATAATGACATTACATTAATTATAGACAAAATATATTTTACTACTGAAAAAGGTTAATGAGTCAGGTTTTCCTTTAAAGTGGAACAATTCGAGGTAAATATTTTCTTTGCAATCCTATATTCAATGTGTCCTCACTTATCTTAACACGGTGTTCTGAATAATACTGTGTAGTAAGAATTAAGCAGATGAATCCATCAATTTCATTACTTTTAGGGTGCTGCCATTTTGTCCTGTACCGCCCTCTCCTGTTGACTGAAATTGATGTCATCATACCCTCAGGCTGGCATTGTGAACATCACATGACCTGACATAGAAAACAGGTGAGCTGTGATGTTTGCAATGTGAGCCTGAGAACATTTTGACATCAACTTCAGTTGACAACAGAGGGCAGGCAGTACAGCACAATATGGCAGTGCCTTGAGATTGATGAAAACGGATGGATTAATCTTCTTAATTATTAATCCACAAATGTAAAATTAATCAGAATTGAGAGTTTAAACTAGTGGGTGCATATTGAACATGCAATTGTAAAGAAAAGACCTACAGTTCCCCTTTAAATATCGTATTTTCCGGACTATAAGCCACTACTTTTTCCATGCACTGTGACCTGCGGCCAACATGCACAACGGAAGGGTTCCGAGGCCCGTCACGGACGTGAAAGCGGGCCTGGCCTGGACCAAGAGTTTAGACTTATTTGCGCGGGGGCGGGTGCGGCGGGGCGAGGGAAGGGGCAGCAGGATGGTGGACGGTATCGCCTGGCCGCCGCACCGCTTTCGCCAGCACAATCCCCGCGCCGCACAATGCGCTGGCCACGCACCCCACCACCGCTGCCTTTCTCCCGGTGGGCCACTGACCGCTCTCCGGTAGCAATCCTTCTCGGCGGCACGGCTCATAGGCCGATGCGCTTTATAGTGTGGAAAATGCAGTAACTGACACCACGGCATATATTTGAACAGTGTGCCCAGTATGTTAAAACAAAGATTCCAGTAAAAAAAAAGAAGAAAAAAAAAAAAAAGAAGTCAACTTCTTAATTTTCAGTTTTACTATAAACTGGTGCAGTTAGAACAAAAACAAAACAAAACAAAAAAACTACAAGGGTCATTCAATAAATAAGGTGAATTTTCAGTATAAGGACTTCTAAAACAGAGAGAAGCTTACTTTTTTTCATATTTATGTTTTACTTCTTTTTCACATGGATTTTATTTAATTTGAGAGTTTTGGCAATTAACAAAGATGGCCGACCAAGAAGCATGCTCCAGGGTTGAACAGCGGTCAGTTATCAAGTTTTTGGTTGCTGAAAGGTGCAAACCAGTTAAAACTCATAGAAGAATGTCAACTGTGTATGGTGCCACGTTTCAGGCAAAAAAAATGTCTACAAGTGGGCTTAATTGTTAAAAGAAGTTTGAAAGTGACAAAGTCAAAAGTGTTGTGAGCGACTGGCTGAGACATCATTCCAAAGATTTTTACGCTGAGGGAATACGGAAGTTTGTGCACAGATGGAAAAAGTGTGTGACAGTGCTGGGAGACTATGTTGGGGAAAAAAACAAAGTAAGCTTCTATCTGTATAGAAGTCATTATACAGAAAAATGCACCTTATTTATTAAATGACCCTCATATTTTAGCCTACTGTAGCTTTAATTCACATAATTATTCTGTACCTGACTTAAGCATTGGATAATTCAAAAACTAAGTTCTTAAGCCTGTAATGGCAATACTGTAAATCAAATCTGTTTAAGGTAGTTTAATTTAGGTAATGCAAAGAATGCGCTCACTTGATCAATAATCCTTCATTCAAGTAATGTAACAGTATTGATTAGAATGTTTATTAAGGCTTTAAAAAAAGCTATTGCTATGCAACATGACAATCACAACCCCTCGCCATAATGGCTGCTACTTTATTTTTTCAAATTACTGTATAGATGAACTACATTCACTATTTATTTCATGCCAATGTGGTCATAAGAACAAAATACTTTGATGTTCGTAAAATTGGTAGGGGTAAAGCATGTTCTGTGACAGTACTATAGGTCAGTGCAGCGGTCGTCTCACCATATTTTATAATATAAAATGGATGTTGAATGAAAACATCAGGCGTAAATACTTGACTTATAAACTAGGTATAAAATACTGACATCAGAATCCATTTCATGGGACTCTTAAATGCTGAGTTACATTAAAGAATTAATAAAATCTCCAATATGTTTGATAGAATACTAGAAGTGATCACACTTGCAAGTATTTACTGGACTGGGAAAGGCAGAGATTATTCGCTGTGCAGCTGTGTCATGCTCTTGAGGGAATGTGGACCTACGTGGTAAATGGTATACATGTGCGTGGTACTGTGACTAGAGTGCACTGGTATACACTCATGCATTGAACAAAATAATGGCTGTCAATGAGATTACTCCTCATGCCCTCACTGTGTGCCTGCTGTGTAGCAAGAAAATGCATAAAATTATGATTAGGGAATAATGCCTTGGAACAATAAAATTGACAAGATTGGTGGGGAAGTCAGTGAGTGAGTGGAGGAAATCAATAGTGATCAAAGGCAATATTCCCACAGTAGAGAAACCTAACATCTAATACTAGTGGCATGAAAGGTAAAGAGGAAATAGAAAGGGGAAGGAATGGGGACAAACCTACCTTGGCCACTCATGTTAGGGTTTGTGTAGTCCCACGTATCCTGGTCATTCTTGAAGACATTTAGGCGTGCTGGCTGTGAATTTTGTTACAAAACAAAAACCCAACAGTAAATATTTGCACTTGTACAAATGATGACATGGCCTGTCTTACACATACCTTGGCATATTCAATCTTCAGTGTGCAGCAACCAGAATAGATGTCTGCCCCATTGAGCGAGGCTTTGGCCCTCTGGGCACTTTGGACTGAGTCAAATGTGACAACTTAAGCTAAGGCGACATTTCACCATTTGAAAGGTTGGTAGTCACTGCAGATAACTTGAGACAATGTTTACTACAAAGACAAAACAATTTTGCACATACAGGAGGTGACAGGTTATTAACATGTAATACGGTGTATATGTCTTTCTTATAATAATAGCCCTTTAGTGCAGCAACCAGTATGAATAAAAAAACAAAACAAATCAATGAGACATTCAAGCAAATGACTACAAAAACGTATATAAAAAAATTGCATAAAGACAAAAAGGATATTCAACCATGGCCTGAACACCATTCTTTCTGAAGATGACGATCCGCTGTACAGGACCACAGTTGTTACATATGGTGTACAACACATCCTGTAGAAGAACATTTGAATCATTTAACCAACAACAACACTCCAGCATGCACACATAAGCACTCTAAATATATCCCAGAGGGCCACAGATTGAACAATATGCATGTCTTCAAAAACGCAAATATTTCTTTTTAATGGTTCGAAAATCATATACTGTATTACAAGTCACATCTGATCTAAAGAGGTTAAATTACATTATTTATTAAGTAATGATACAAAATGCAAGTTTTTTTTTTGACTGTGACAACAAAACGTATATGAAGAAATTATCAGAGTACTGCTGTATTTTCAATTTGGTCTGCAAACATATTCAAACACAACCACTCACATTACACTGGTTTCATGTTTAGCGTACCGTGGTTATGGGGTAGATGGGGTTTATGATGGTGAGTAGCAACACATTGTTCACACTCCGCGTGTCATCTGAGTCTCCTGGACGAGAGATCTTTTGGCTAGTGGAATAGTTGATGAAGGCAGGGTGACCTGCAATGTAAACCTGGTTCTCAGCTGCATATGTAACAGCATTGCAGGATGCATTCATGTCCTCAAACTCCACCAAGGCCTGGCGCTTCTTGGGCATCATTACCACAGAACTATGGATGGGAAAAACAATCCTTATCAGTAAGAAACTACAAAATAAAACAAGCTGAAAATCCATAATAAATGGGGTTGATATTGTTGATATTTGGAAATTGCACTAACCTTAACCAAAAATAAAGCCACGTTTGTTTTTCAAATCTAAACCAAAAGACTACCACGGCAGTCAGCATAAATAATAAAAAACAAAACAAAACTTGAGTTAAATCAACAGGGATTTGGGGTTGAGGTTGATAATTAGTATGTAAAGTAAAAATATTTAATATAAACTGTAACTGACTCCTTTTTATATGCATTAAAAAATATGCACCTATTATGGTTTCAAAACGGCAAATTTCGCTGAAAGGTGAGGGATTTTCATGCTTGCATTCCTAAGACAATACGAAAAGTGTAAGCAATTAAGTATTGGATTGGAATGCAAACTAGTGTTAGCTGTGTTTCAGACTGTGAGTGGGGATCATTTTGACAAATAATATGGTAAATGGTAATTCATTTATATAGCGCTTTTCCACCTTACATGGTCCTCAAAGTGCATTACATTCTACTACTCATTCACCTACTGATGACGCAGCATCAAGGGCAACTGGGTGTTCAGTATCTTACTCAAGGGTACTTCTCATGGGACCAAACCCACAACCTCGGGGTTGCAAGACAACCACTCTACCACTGATCCATGCCACCCCTTTAAATGTACTTCGAACATAAACTAAATTTGTTCTCGTGTCAACATACAGTACACTAAATTTAAATGCATACCTATCAGTCATAGACTTAAGCCCCTACACCCCACTGAACTGTGAACATTGCCGAACACTTTGAATGTTGAATTCGCAAAATATGAGGTTGTCGTTCATTTTGAGACATATCTGCGATGTAAAAGCGTCATTTGAGACAACGCGCGAATTAACCTAAAATTTGAGTCAAATTGACCCACAAAAAAGATTTAAATTATTATTATTTTTCGTTTCCTTTTTTATTAGAGGTCCAGTCAGTGATCGCAGTGACGCGTTTGCGTGCAAGCAACTCCTTGTTAATTTTGAATTATTTCCTGGCTAATTTTGTGCTGTAAAAACGAGTATGGTGTCATCAAAGTATATTGCCCTAATATTGATATTACTCTGTCAGGTTTTTCATACTTTTCCTTGGAGAAAAAAAGGGGGGGGGGAGACATTTGTAGACGTGACTGCGGCAGAATGCGACACAGCCATGCGCAACCAGCCCTTACGGTGGTATTATGAATGAAAACAATGACTGATTGTCCTCCAAATTTATGAGTACAAGTGCAAGCATATGTTAATCATTGTCTAAACATATCAGAATGAAGCTTGCAACAATTTGGATAATATTTAAGATGGAAGCGCTGCCGCACATTCATAGAATAATAATAATAATAATAATAATAATAATAATAATGAACACTTTCAAATACAGTATTATCAAAAATGTTGCGAGTCCCATTCTAATATTTCCAGACTATGATTATCACGTCTGCACATACACTCATACATTTTGGTGACAATCAATCGTGTTTTTGTTTTGTGTCTATAGCGGCTGGGAGTCATCACGACGTGAACAACAACAACAACAATAATAATAATAATAAAACTGAGAATTTAGTTCTAATATTTATTTTCAGATTATCATCCGCACATGTAGACATAAATTTGGTGACTATCAGTCACGCTTTCGTTCATCTTCTTGTCCTTTCGGCTTTTCCCTTCAGGGGTCACGATAGCGAATCAGTTGCCTTCATTTAACCCTGTCCTCTGCATCCTCTGCTTTCACACCAACTACCTTCATGTCCTCTTTAACTACATCCATAAACCTCCTCTTTGGTCTTCCTTTAGACCTCCTGCCTGGCATTTGAAAACTCTGCATCCTTCTGCCAATATACTCACTATCTCTCCTCTGGATATGTCCAAATTATCTCAAGTCTTGCCTCTCTGACTTTATCTCCAGTTCTGCCTCCTGTCTTTTCCTCAGTGGCATTGTCTCCAAAGCAAACAACATCGCTGGTCTCACCACAGTTTTAAAAACTTTAATTTCATTTGAGCTAAAACTCTTTTATCACACATCACACCTGAGACTTTTCTCCACCCGTTCCAGCCTGCCTGCACACGCTTCTTCACTTCTTTTCCACAGTCTCCATTGCTCTGGACTGTTGACCCTAAATACTTAAACTCCTCCACCTTCTTGGTCTCTTCTCCGTGTAACCTCACTTTTCCACTTGGGTCCCTCCCATTCACACACAGATACTCCGTCTTGCTACAGCTAACCTTCATTCCCCTCCTTTCAACCTCAAACCTCCAGACCTCTAGCTTCTCCTCCAACTGTTCCCTGCTCTCACTATGTCATCTGCAAACATCATAGTGCATGGAGATTCCTGTCTAACCTCGTCTGTCATCCTGTCCATTACCATAGGGAACAAGAAGGGGCTCAGAGCTGATCCCTGATGTAGTCCCACCTCCACTTTGAACTCCTCCGTCACACCTACAGCACACCTCACCACTGTCTTACAGTCCTCATACATGTCCTGCACTACTTGAACATACTTCTCTGCGACTCCAGACGTTATTTCTCATTTTCCTCATTCATCAACTCTTCAAAGTACTCTTCCCATCACACTGCTGGCATTTGCCAACACACTTCCATCCCTATCCTTTGTTACCCTAACCTGTTGCACGTCCTTCCCAACCTGTATAGATCAGTCTCTCCCTCCTTACTGTCCAACCTAGCATACAAGTCATCGTAAGCCCCTTGTTTGGCCTTTGCCACTTCTACTTTCTCCTTACACTGCATTTCTCTGTACTCCTTTCTACTTTCTTCAGTCCTCTCAGTGTCCCACTTCTTCTTAGCTAACCTCCCTCTCTGGATCCACTTCTGCACCGCTTCATTCCACCACCAAGTCTCCTTATCCCTTTTTCTTCCAGTTGACACACCAAAGACTGTCCTACCTGTCTTCCTGATCAAATTTGCTGTAGTTGTCCAGTCATCTGGAAGCCTGACCAACTCCTTCCTTAAATTCATACAACACTCTTCCTTTTTCAGCTTCCACAATTTCGTCCTCTGCTCTGCCTTTGCCATCTTTGTCTTCCTCACCGACAGAATCTTCCTACACACTACCATCCTATGCCGTCTGGCTACACTCTCACCTACCACTATTTTGCAGTCGCTGATCTCCTGCAGATTACACCGTCTACACAAGATGTAGTCTACCTGTGTACGCCTACCTCCACTCTTGTAGGTCACCCTATATTCCTGCCTCTTCTGGAAGAAAGTATTCACGACAGCCATTTCCATTCTTTTTGCAAAGTCAACCACGATCTGTCCTTCTGCGTTCCTCTCCTGGATACCAAACTTGCCCATCACCTCTTCATCACCTCGGTTTCCTGCACCAACGTGTCCATTGAAGTCTGCACCAATGACAACTCTCTCACTTCTAGGGATACTCGGCATTATTTCATCAAGGTCCAACTAAAAGTTGATCATCACACCTTCGATTCCTAGCTTCAGGCTCATCACTTTGACATTTTTTAACTCCAGGACGTTCCTAACAAACTCCTCCTTCACGATATTTCCTACTCCATTTGTCCTCCTATCTACACCGTGATAGAACAACTTGTACCCTGCTCCTAAACTTCTAGCTTTGCTACCTTTCCACCTGGTCTCCTGAACACATAGTGTATCCACCTTCCTCCTCTGCATCATGTCAAACAGCTCTCTACCTTTTCCCATCATCGTTGCAACATTCAAAGTCCCTACTCAGTCCTAGACTCATGGTGTTCCTCTTCTCTTTCTTCCTACGAACACACCTTCCTCCTCTCCTTCTTCGACCAACAGTAGTCCAATTTCCACCGGCACCCTGAAGGTCAACAGCACCAATGGCGGTCGTTGTTAACCCGGGCCTCGACCGATCCGGTATGGAAGTCATATATTTGATTCACATGTTTGATATGGCCAACGTTTTTACGTCGGATGCCCTTCCTGACACAACCCTCTGTATTTATCCGGGCTTGGGACCGGCACAAGAAGACACTAGCTTGTGCCATCTTGCGGCTACACGCTTTTCATTCATAATGCCACCAAAATGGACCGGTTGCTGCGTGTCACCTGTGACTGTTTTTTTTCTTTCTTTCTTTCTCAAATGAAGAATATATGAAACCTGAGTGGGTAGGAGTGCTATCTAAATTATGCCGATACGCCATTGGCATTTTTTATAGCACAATACAGTCCAGGAAATAAATCCAAAATGAACAGGGCCCATGTGCGCACCACATTATAGCGAGAACGCTCTGCACAAAAAATGTCCAATATGACAGCGTACATCATTTTGACACTTAATTGGCTTAAGCCTTTTTTGTTTAGGGAGTCAGATGCCATTGATAGAGCCTATATATACCCGCGCGGCAACATCTGCATGCTTGACGGTCAGCACTACCCGTGGTGGGCTGGGGCACATTGAACACTTGGAACAACACAAACACTTCGTTTTTGAAATATGATTTCAATGCGTGTGCGATTGCAGGCAGAGACGCACATCTCCAAGCAGCGCATTTCCGCCTGAAAACAAACACACTCTCACCGTAGTATATGGGCGTCAGAGTGAATTTATGAATGGGACCTCGGAAAGAACTTTGCCAACACATTTATGACAAATTACGATGAATCACGACGGGATCACGAGCAAATGCGCATGTTGGTGAAACAATGGATTCCTTGTAATAATGGCGACAATTACGAATAACTCCGAACACAAATGCAACATATTCCAACCAATTCCAAACCTTGTGGAATTTACGTTTCGCAACATTCGGCAACGCTCGCAACTCAGTGGAATAGGGGCGTTACCTTCTAAGCATAGTATAAATCTCATAATGGCATTTAATTGAAACTACAACCCACTGCCACTAAAACGGAATAAAAAATAAATCATTTTCAATGTTTTAGTGGATTGGGAGTGGAACTGCATCACTCCACACAGGATTTTTCAATCAAATGGGCTGGATTAATGTTGAGGATTTCTGTACGTAAACTGATTACCCATCTACTCATCCTTGGCATTGGTCAATGTTTTTTTCTGGGTTCAAAATAATCAACTCGCTAACAGCTTTAATGCTGAATTGAATACAGTAAGCCACAAATTTGCAGTGTGTACATCAGGTTTGTAATACTTAAGTAAAAATTATTTAATTTTAACCCAACATGATTTATTTTTCAAATGGCTTCTGTCAAAACGGTCGTGGAAACCAGCGTTTCAAGAAGTTACAAAAGGAATGTTCAATAAGAAATACTTGTAAAAAATCTACTTCACAACTCTTCCAGGGGATTCATACCTGACTGTCCCAAACTCTTGTAAGGCTTCCACCAAGTCAGTCTCCACAATACCATCAACCAAACCCCTGATGTGCACCACCGGCGAGGGTAAAGGTTTATGGGGATCATCGTAGCTCTCCTGAAAACAATATCATCACAGTGACGCTAGACGGCTCATAAATGATGTGCAAAGGAATGTGGGAAATGAATTCGCCTCCACCAACTCACATAGCATGTAAAACTGGGCCCAAATGTGGTATCTTAAATGCAAATTGCATTGAGCTTAGCACTAAATATTAGCAATTATTAACAGTCACTGGGACGTCAAACCGATAAACAAATGATTGATTTTGTATTTTAGAGCTTTAACAATCTTTTAATTCTGACGACTGGTCCACCAAATCACCTAAATTCCTGAGGAGACAGATTAGTACAAAAAATGCTAACTAGCGTATGGACAAATGTGTTTGCTAATGGATAGCTTCTTGTCTACTGTAGCGTAAGAAGGTCTTAGGTAGCGATGTCTAGGTATCCAAAGCTAAATTTTAATATAACAACAATTGCATTAACGATTAATTATTGCGACAAGAAGGCACGTCTAACCGTTGTCATCCCCCCGTCTTCAGTTTTCTGCCTTTTTGTTGCTCTGCCTCCTTCTCCGTAGAAACGGCCCGCAGCGGCAGCCATGTTGTCCTGCCCCTTGTGCCAGGCTCATGTTGCATTCATGATCAACGGGACAACGTAGTTTCGTGTTTCAAATATTGAACTTTATTATTGACAGGGAAACAAAAAATTCTCCACATGTTTCTAAAATGGGGGAAAATAATTATGACTAAACTCCCACATTTCATCCCACTTACACAAATTAGGGGCTACGCACTGATCTGTATATATTACCGGATAGCCGATAACCCATACGCTCCCGTGCAAGATGTTGAAGCCAGAGGGCGGGCATTTTACCCCTCCCATCTCGCGAGCACGCGTACAGATTAGACATATGCAGGTTCTTTTCTTCTTCAGTTTTTTTTTTAAATTAATACTTCTATTGACACAATTCAACACAAAATTACACTCAAGAACATATCTTGCATAAGGAACCTGACAAAATCTCTGTTCATTTAAAGTTAAGTAAAATTAAAAAAAATAATAATAAAATAGAGCAGAGGTGGGCAATCTTGGTCCTTGAGGGGCGGAGTCCTGCAGGTTTTGGAGGTTTCTCACTTCCAACACAAGCTGATTCCAATCAACAGGATCGTTATCAGGCTTATGCAGAGCTTGCTGATGAGCTGATCATATATCAGCCGTGTTGGAGAAGGGCAACATGCAAAACCTGCAGGATTCCGGCCCTCGATGCCCACCTCTGAAATGGAGTGTCAAACTCATATTAGCTCAGGGGCCGCATGGAGGAGAATATATTACCAAGTGGGCTGGATAGGTAAAATAATGGTATATAACTTAAAAACAATTGCCGTCAATTACACACAGATTTTCGCTATTTGTGGGCCAGCCCTAAATTACAGAGTAAATCCCAAAAATAATACGAAAACAAATGGAACGCGGCAACATTTTGCCTGTATGAGTTCAGGACGTGTTAAATCTACCTGTTTTGCATATATATTGTTCCCAGAATGCATTGTGTGGCACAGTTAATAAAGTTATAAGGATGTTAACCTTGTCATATGTATTTGTGTTACCAGTTATTGAACTTGTGTCTTATTTAACACGTTCATGTTGGTCTATGATTTTTAAAGAACTTTAAACAAACTGTAACTTTAAGTTGTGTGTAAAATAATGACATGGCATTGTTCATCTGAGGACTACTTGTGAAATTACAAATGTATATCTTTTGATAGTGGCCGGCTGATTAGTTGGTCCGACATTACAATTTTGTTTTTTACTTTACAAAATCGTCTCACAGGCCGGATTAAACCCCTTTGCGGGCCAGATCCGGCCCGCGGGCCGTAGGTTTGACACACCCGAAATAGCCATTTCAAATGAAAACAGGTCAACTGTCTTTGGATATTACACAATTGAAGTATCATAGAAAAAAAAAACATCTAAAATATTCAACAATTAACTGCTTTTCTTATTGTTGATTAAATTTATAGCTTTGAAAATGGATTTCAATTCCAAAAGGAAATAAGCCAACACAAATCTGGGGTAAGAGTTTTTTTTGTTTGTGAATAAAAAAAAACTTTCAAAATTGTGTTACCGTAGCCACAAAGTACATATTTTAGAGATTGTATGGGGTTTAAAGAAAAAATCCACTAAATCAGACCAAAAATGTTTAGTGAACACACAGTGAAGGCAATGCAAGTTTATTTGTATAGCACATTTCATACAGAAGGCAACTCAATGTGCTTTACACAATGAAAGACAACACCTATAAGTATCAACAAACACAGTAGTTAACAGAATTCAGAAGAAAATAAGAGAAAACAAAAGTAGTTTACAAAATTTAATAAAAGAATATGCATTGACAATGTTCAAACATTAGACAGCAAACTTTAAAAACATTTAGCAAAAGGAAGTTCAAAAAAATAGTAATAATAATAATAGTTAAAAGGGGGGGGGGCATTATTTAAAAATCTTTAAAAGCCCTTAATCAAAGGTATGTGAAAAAAATAAGCGTTTTGAACCTGGATTTAAAAGCATTTGCACTCGGGGGAACTTATTCCATTTGTGTGCAACATAACAGCTAAATGCAGCTTAACTATGTTTACTTCAAACTCTGGGTTCCACTAGTTGGCCCAAGTCTGTAGATCTCAGAGCCCTGCTGGGTTTGTATTCAATCAGCATTTCTTGAATATATTCAGGACCCAAACCATTCAGTGATTTACAGAGCAGTAGCAGAATTTAGAAATCTATTCTACAGCTGACTGGGAGCCAGTATAAAGCCTTAAGGACTGGAGTCATATGTTCTGATCTCTGTGTTTTGGTCAGAACTCGAGCTGCAGCGTTCTGAATGAGCTGCAATTTTGTCAGGTGTTCTTTTGAGTTACAGTAATCGAGTCTGCTAGAGATAAAAGCATGGATAAGCTTCTCTTGGTCTGCTTGGAGCATGCAGTCCTTCAGTCTGGATATGTTTTTCGGCGGGTAAAAGGCTGTTTTAGTGATTGATTTGATATGATTGCTGAAAGTCAGGTCTGAGTCTATTTGCACCCCAATATTTCAAACTTGGTCTTTGGTTTGTAAAGGCAGTGACTCAAGGTAATCCTCTTTTCTTTATTGCCAAAAACAATGACCTCTGTTTTGTTTTCGTTTAGCTGAAGGACATTTTGCTTCATTCAGTTGTTAATTTGCTCTAGTGAGTGACACAATATGTTAATTGAAATGCTGTCATTAGGGACATTGATAAATACAGTTGTGTGTCATCTGCATAACTATGATAGTCAAAATTGGCGTTCTGAAGCATTTGATCCAAAGGTAACATATACAGACTGAACAACAGTGGTCCAAGGACTGACCCTTGAGGGACCCCACATGTTATGGCCACTCGATCAGATTCAAAATTTCCAATGGTCACAAAGTAACTCCTTTCTTCCAAGTAGGACCTGAACCATTTTAGGACTGTTCCATTTAATCCCAAATTTCCAGCCTGTTCAACAGTATATTATCAATCGTGTCAAATGCTGCACTGACGTCCAATAAGACGAGCGCCGATATCTTTCCTGCATCAATGCTCAATCTTATATCATTTAGTACTTTAATCAAAGCTGTTTCTGTACTGTGATGAGGTTGCAAACCTGACTAGAATTTATGAAAAAGTCAGTTTGAGCTCAAGAAATTGCTGACATGACTAAAAAACACTTTTACAAAAAATTTGGTTAAGAAGGTAAGGTTTGAGATAGGTCTATAATTTGCTAACAGGGAGATATCCAGATATCCTAAATTATTTATACAAAACATAAATGACATATGCAAGGTCTCTAGTGTTTTAAAATTGTACTATTGGCTGATGATACAAATATTTTTTGTGCAGCTGAGGATTTAAACCTGGCCCAAACTGTAAACGAAGAATTGTACAAGCTGCATCAATGGTTTAATGCAAACAGACTGTCACTGAATCTTAACAAGAGAAAATGTGTGTTATTTGGTAAAAAATAAATAAAAAAAGGACTTAAAGAAACTATAAACATTCAAGTCAGCAATGTGAATATCGAGCATGTTAGAGAACACAAAGTATTTATTGGGAATGATAATCGATGACTTGTTAACTCATATAAGTCAACAACAACAACAAAAAAGTAGAGTACATCTATTCTATTTGGAGCCAAAAATATGTTAAATCAGAAGGCCCTTTAAATAATTTATTGCGCTGTGATCCTGCCTTACTTGACCTATTGCGCTGAAATTTGGGGGAATACCTGAATAAACTGCCTACATTCTTTGATGGTACTCCAGAAAAAAGCAGTAAGAATCATACACAACGCTCCTTAAAATGGACATATACACGATTTATTTATTAAATCTAAATGATTGAAATTATATGATTTAATAAACTTTAGGACTGTGGCAGCCAATGTATAAAGCGTCAAAAAATTTCCTCCCTTATAACATGCAAATTCGCTTCCAGGCCAGGGAATCGAAATATGATTTGAGAGGTACAAAGCTATATCAGAACAACACTAAAATAATTTCCGATCTCCTGTACTGGTGTACAACGATGGAATAACTTGGGTTTTGGAGTAACCAACATAGGGACATTGGCTGGCTTAAAAAAAAGTATAAAGAACTTATATTTAACAGATACACTGATGAAAATCGATAACTTCTGGATATGATGACATTTGCACACAAGGTCAAAATCTGGATGAAAACCCTCAAATGTAAACAAGGCTTGGTGTTCCTAAAAAAATAAAATAAAAAATGCGAACATAGCTGAACCTGATATGTTTGCTCAAGGACTGATAAGTCACTTGGGAGCTGTTACGCCTTTGAAAAGCAACTACTGACCCTCGTGATTGCTGAAATAAGTACTGATTCTAGCCTGTAAAATAACATGGAACTAGTGAACTGGTCTTTAAGTGCTCTCAACGAGATCTTCTGAACAATGAGAACTGGACATGCTCAACACTCATGTCCGGGTGGAACTTTCATGTCTGGATTTGCAGAAGATGGCTGGGGAAAATGGCGGCCGCTGTGTCTAGCCTCACTTGAAGTTGAAAATGCCAAAGACATCTACCTGTTCATCACGCTGGTGGCTGGGATGCTTCTGCTAGGGATCGGAGCCCTCTGGCTGCATAAAATCCTCAGAAAAATGCAGGATGGCCAAAAAAAGGCGTTGGAAAAGGCCACTATGGCTCTGGACACCATCACTGGAGTGCAAGCCGGCCTGTCCAAGGCCTGTGGCGACATGTCACAGGTGAAGAACGACCGAGCTGCATCCAACATCGCCACGAACAGAATGGCAATAAAGTTGCCTACAAAGCTGAACAACCTGGAGGTGATTGCTCGTCGGAATGCAGCGATGAACAGAAATCGAGACGAGGAAGAAACCGACTGAAGGGTGAGGCTGGATGCGGGCTGCCATTTATCCTTAGCTGTTCTACTCACAGTAAAAGTGTTTAAAAGGTGTTTCATAAAGGGCTGAAAAAGTTATAATTTCTATATTGAAAATGCCATATTTCATGTTTATTATTCCGTGCCAAAAAGGTAATTGTGTTTAAAACTATTTTTATGCAGTCTACATTAATTTCCTTTTGTACTATTTTGAAGGCGTCATCAGTAACCGCAATGCCTTATGGGTAGTAGAAGCCGCGTTTAACGTTTAGACAGACTAGAGAAAAACAACACCCTGAAAAAAGCCTGCCTCTGTAACCACTCGAACTGGTCATCCTGTGTTACTTTTCTTTTTCATACACCTTTGAAAGCAATGACTGTAAGTTAAATGTGCTTAGAAGTGTTTAGACATTCGTTTTGGAGATCGTTTTTCCTAAGTGTTTTACCTAAACTTGCTTAATCAGAACACTATGAATTAGCATAGCAATGCTGCTAACAAACCAATTAGCATATTAAAAGTCACGAAAATGCTTTGTTTACATTGCTAGTAGCTATTGTTAGCATTGTTCTCTGGAGCTAGCAACAGCTAATGTGCTTTTTTATTTATTGTTTATTTTAGTTTCACTCAACTTTTAACATCGAGCTCATGCTCCAGTTGTTCACTGTATGTTGTCAAGAAGACCGTATTAAAGGAGCAAGACGCTCAGACTCTTTCTGGCTCATGGATATTGAGTTTGGCTTGCTGTTGACCTGCGTTAACATACACAGCGTATCCAACACGTAGTGATAAGAGTACATTAGCTATCCAATGCTACTGGACCAAACTGATCAACAAAGAGAACAAATCAACGTTTTGATCAACAAAGACTTATTGGGAAGACAAACTTTTGCATCAATCAACAACTTGATACTCCACACAACTAGATATGTGACGAATTACCACTGTGATTATCTGTGTCCTATTGCATTCTGGGAACGGGAATTAATAAGTTTCGGCTTCATCCCTTCAGCCCTTTTTCTTTTCGGGTAAAATTGTATGTGAACAGTGAATGTTGTAAATTGTCTCTATGATTGTCCGAAAGGAAAAAATAACAAATAAAAACAAACACTTCCTAGGCAACAACTGACATCTAGGGGTATATTGATACAATTTATATTAGTTATTATCTTTATTATTTGAAAGACACATGTAAACAACTATATTCAGGTATTGTTGACATTTAACATTT
The DNA here is from genome assembly GCF_051991255.1 of Vanacampus margaritifer. Classification (NCBI taxonomy): domain Eukaryota; kingdom Metazoa; phylum Chordata; class Actinopteri; order Syngnathiformes; family Syngnathidae; genus Vanacampus; species Vanacampus margaritifer. The sequence continues at coordinate 18,223,206 of NC_135447.1, read as the reverse complement.
TCAATTTATATTTTTACTGTTTATGAATTTACTTATAAGTATATAGATGCCATATAACTGTGTAGTTAAGGGAAAATAACACTGTGATAATGTTGTTGTGAAATATATTGGAACTTTTTACTCCCTTCCAGCTCTTGAGATAAGAATGTGTATGGGAGTCAAGTTCTCATGAAGATAAGAATGTGTATGTCTTAAAGGGAGTCAAGTTCTCATGCCATTACTCATTATGTCGTAAAAACTGACATCATATTTCCGGGCTGGTAGGGGAGCTGGAGTAAACGTGTCGGTATAGCACATGTCTGCTTATTATAATTACTAACCCTTTGTCCAGCCTGAGAGGGGGAGAGGAAGCTTTTTCATGTATAAAAGAGTGGGTGTTTGCTATTCGGTACACACTTGAGGCTGGACATTGCTTTCAAATGTAAGCTTTCAATTTGTGTCTTAAGAGCTCTTAATAAATCTTTCAAGGAAAACTTCTTCATGAGATCTCAATGCAATTATTTTGAACACGCAAAGATTACACTTAATAAAGTAAATAAATAATACCTTCAGTATCTACCAGCCACGTGGGAGCACTGGTATGACTGCCCCTTTTAAATTCTTGTGCATGGTTGTGTTCTTCTTCCCTTGTTTGTTTTTTGTCTTAAATAGACCCAAAGTCTAAATAAAGACCTTTTTTTTTTTTAAAGGATTGTAGTCGGAGCATAGTGTGATCCAATCTGAACTTTCTCTCTAAGTCAAACCGAATGTGTTTCAGGTAAGCCAGCTTATGAAATGATGGAGAGTGACCCAGACTGGGCCCCATCCCTACATCTTGGACACACATCTATCAAACCAACAAATCCTGGACGCTCTGTGAGATGAAGGACGCGGGAGTAGACACGGAAACAGACCCTTCAAGCAGCAGAGACAGGGATACACCATGATGTAGACACTGATGTGCTTTATGTTTCCCCAAGGACTGCGTACAAAACATTTCATGATATGGTGTCATTTCTGTATGCAAATTTGAGACATGCTATTGTATGGCCAGATAGAGACACTCTCCACAAAGTAATGGCACACCAGTTTGTGGAGGCCTTTGGACACAAAGTGGCAGTGATTATTGACTGCTTTGAGGTATTTACAGAAAAACCATCAAACCCGAAAGCACATGGCCAAATGTTCTCCAGCTACAAGCACAGCCACACCATGAAATATTTAATAGGTGTGACACCAAACAGGCAACAAATGTCACATGACTGGCAGAGACCGATTGCATCAAGACAGCTTGTGGAAGGTTTCAATTGCTGCACCAAGTCTGTTGTAGTATTTTGATCCACTGAGTCAAGTTCTGTCATGGTAATTGAATTATTCCTAGAAAATTTGTGATCATTTTGTTGGTTTGTAACACTACCTGATGGATTGTACTTTTTCACTAAAGTAGCAGGCAAATTCATTGCATTTATCTGTTGAGAGGAGTTCTGGCGCTGTTTAATTTGGGGGACTTGTGAGTTTATCGACCACGGCAAATAGATATATTATATATATATAATTATTATTTTTTAAATAGAGACAGTGGTTGTCTGAATTTCTGGGATTGTTTGTACTTCAAATAACACACAGAAATGATCTGAAATGACCAGATTTTTCACCTCAACAGATAAAATGTCAATACCTTTAGAGATGACGAGATCAAGAATGTGACTTTGATTGTGTGTTGGACATTTTACATGTTGTGAGAGACCAAACATCAAGTATAGTACAAAATTCTTTGGAATTCTTATCCAAGTTGTTGTCAAGATAAATGTTAGTCTCCAGTTATCACCAGATAGTCTAGTCGATACAGATTACTGACAGCATTTCTTCAAATTCATCCATGAATTTGAATAAGGCCTATAAATTATTACATTGATGATGAGGGAATATATAAAGATGGGAATAAAGGAAATAAGGGTTTGAGTAAGGATGTACAAGAATGCAGTGCTTCAGAGTAAACAGGAGCCAGCTTCAAGGACGAGATAAGACCGAAGGCCAGAAGTCTGGGGGAGATTCCAGCCAGAAGCAGCCCGAAAACAACTTGGCGAAGAAAAGACGTCCAATCATAGAGAGCTAAAGTTAAAACTGCAGTAACACATAGCCAATAGAATTATGTTAGGATGTCTTTGTCTTGTGTGATTTGCATATTGTGTAGTATAACTATTCACTGGGGCAACTCGGATGAGACTACGTTGGCTGCTTGAGACAGAGACGTACAGAATTGTATTGATAGGGACCCGGGACCCCAGCTGTCATGTATTAGATTTGAGTGTTAGGAATAAATCCACTCGTGTGTGAAAATGCCGGCTTCCTGATACCTTTCTATTGCAGAACGAGCATGCTATTGTTGGATGGGTGATAGTTTGGTAAGGTCACAAATTGGAGTCAGATTATTAACTTAAATTTATATTAATATAGAAATAAATTCCAACAATTATGGTGACGCCGACGTGATGCAAGAGAGGTAAAAAAAAAGAAGTCTGGGACTTCGAGAAAACCACAAGAGTCTGGGACTCAAGGATCTGGGATCCAAGTCCACACCAGGTGACGACCTGATAAAGAAGCCATACCTCCGACCGTCTTTTCTCTTGGATCCACAGTCAAATAAGGTAAGCAGATTCCTTTTCAAATTCTGCACATTGGCAACGCTAAATTATAAGAGAAAGGAGGAGCGGAACGGCGTAAAAGTGTAAAAGTGTAAAAGTGTGGACATTAGTAGGGTATAAAATCTGGGATTTACCTACTAGAATAGGTCGCAACTATTCGTGGTTAGATACGGTGTAAAATCTGGGATTTACGTATCGATACGGTTTAAAATCTGGGATTTACGTATCAGTGTGGAAGCGGTGTGAATGTAAAAACTAAAATTAAACTGCAAGAGAAGTGATTAGGACACGTGCGAGTGGATTTAAGGATGGCAGAGAAGAGAAAGTGTGATGAGGGTCTCGGGTCCCCTGGAGTCTGGTCGGAGATTAATGGTCATTACGGTAGGATGGAATCACAGTTGATTAGTGGAATAGAAAGTAAGAGAATTAAGAAGGAAAGAGAACGGTGTCAGAAGTTGTTTCGGAAATTAAAGAAGGATGAATTGTTTCGCGGAGAACCTGGAACATGGGATATGTCGAAGTTAGCGCGGCAGTTACAGGAAAAGGAGAGCAGAATGTTGGCAAATATTCAAGATATGGAGGAGGAACAGAGCCGAGTTGGATGGCGAAAGCGTCATAAACTCGGAAAAGAAGTTGAAGATGTAGAGAATGATAGACGGGGCATTCACCAATTGGCGACTATTGCGACTGCGCTGGCAGCGATAAGAGAGGAAAAGAAAGAGGAAAAGAAAGAGGAAAAGAGAGAGGAGGAAGTGATTGATAAGGGAGAAAAGGCGGAATGTTTTAGAGGCGTTTATCCACAGTTGCCGAGCTCGGGACAGTATGTATTTGCGCCCCCGCCGTATCCGACGGCGTCAGTGATGGCCCCCGTAGTCACTTTGGGGGGCAGAATGGTTTTAGATGTGGAAGATGACGGGTCACGGATGACGCCAGCAACAATACAGTTGATCGAACAGGCTGTGAATAATGAGAGGAAAAGGCTGAGGGGGAGTGAGTCGCCCGTGCGCACGTCAGGGGCGGTGTTAGCAGGAGACGGGGGCACCACTAGTGCAGGGAATAAGAGGACTCCGAAGCTGATAAGGGAGGAGGCACAGGGGAAGTTGTTTGATGGACAGAAGGTGCAGACTGAGGAAAGAGGGATGTTAGAGAAAATGGTGACAGGGACACAGAGACGGGGGCAGGCAACGCCCAGCAACGCGGATCACCGCGAGGGGGAAGTGGAGAGTGATGAGAAAAGTGCAGAAGTTAAGTGAATGGAAGTGTAAGTTTGTTTAAGACAGTGATTTTTAAGTGTGTGAAAAAAAAGGGTGAAAAAGAATGGTAAGCAGGAAATCTGCGTATTTTGAAAGGATGGGGGCCGTGAGCTGCTGGTTTAAGAAGGTGGTGATTTGTACTGTTGTCTGTTAAAATTAAATTAAACTAAATAAAAAGGCCAGGGGGTGTGATAAATTTAGTCCTCTCTCCCATTGTCTCCATTTGGGAGACTTGTAGTCTGTTGTGTGTGTGAATAGCAGGGGTCTTCTAGTCATAAAATCAAATTGTTCCTGTTATGCGGAAGGACATAGAGGTCTAGGTGTTAACTACAGGCCACTATCATATTATTTTTAAAATCAGATCCGTGTTTTTTATAGTTGAATAAGTAATAAAACCAAATTTTAATTGAAATAGACTTTTCATTTTTGATTTTTATATTTCATCTCTGATAACTTATTCGTAGGTGTGAAAATTATTTAACCTTTGTCCTTATCTGAGTCCCATTCTAGAAGTCTGACGAGCCTTGAAATTCGAAAGGACTTCCATCCAAGTGGCCAGGGTGACTGACAGCTGTCACATTTTCTTAAATTTGAGGTAACACGTAATGAAGATGTCTATGGTAGACATATGCGTAAATATAGTACTACTACTTGCTATAGTGTAGTGATCAAATTCAAATAAAACCACAAAATGAATAAATTAGGGGTTTGAAAAACAAAATATTTTGGGGGAATTTTTTATTTTATTTTGTCTTGGAAATTGAATGACAACAAGCAGTGTTCTCTTGCTATGATCTCATCTCCCTCTGTCTGTTCCGAGTGTATAAATGTTTCAGGCAGGTTCAATCTTTGACTGAAAGGTGTTTCACCTGGGTGACTCAACCAAAAAGTGCTGGAAATGGAATGAACAGCATTCTCCTGCTATGCTTGATGTTCAGAGTGGACGGCGAACTGAACAATGGTCACTTTCGGGGGGGAAGTGACCACACGGACTGCAAAAAGGATGGTACACTGTAAATCCGCTCGTCCTGTGACTGTTCAATGACTCTTATGCATTGTTTGAGCATAATGTCCAGCAACTTTTTGAGCAGACAGGATTATTATCGATTCTGCCATGATGAACTTTTCCTGAGAACTCCAGTACACAAAGCCCAGTGCCCGCTTTGAACTTTGCCCTGCATAAACTGCTATCGACAAGGACAGGAAGGAATATGAACTACAGTTGTGGACTCAAAGTTCTGGAATCATCTGAGTTTGGTGCCTGAGGTCGTATGTTGTATTCTGTTTGTAGACATTTGCACTCTGTACTATGTCAGAAAGGAAATGTGATCTATAGCAACGCAGTTTCGGAAATTGAGAACAGCTTATGTGAATTAGGGTAGTATAAAATTTAGTCTAATCTTTAAATACTATATTTTCCGTTGTCTGATGCTTGTTGAATTTGCCCTTCTATTTTTTCCCATTTCTCTTTTATAATTTTGGCTTCTCAGAGTGGACTCACTCAGATATGGAACACTTACGCCGAATTTTCTGGTTAAATTTTTAATTTTGATTAAGCTCAACAACACTGATCTTTGGATTCCACGGGGAATGCACAAAGGCAAAGTTCCCTGCTGTGTTTTTACAAGCCCCCACTACTCTGTAGAAGAGGTGAGGTTAGTTAGCATTTTAAGAATACTTTTTGGTTGGTTTAAAGTAGGGATTTTGTTTTGTTTTTCTGATTATAACTCGTTTCTTTTATTAGTTGAGATGGCAGATATTTGGAAGATTCGTGACCTGCAATAGATTAATGGGGTTATTTTAAATCTTTTTCTCATCTCTTCCTGACCCTAAAAGTCCTCCGCTGCAGTATCTTAATTTACATCTGCTTAAGTTGGTTGTTTTTCTAATCTACAGGATTCAAATTTACATTACAAACTCTTGCCTCAAAGGCTTTTGTTTTTATGGCTCCTGGCTAGCTCAGCTGGAGATCTTTTTATAGTTCTGGTGTTGGCCAAATTGTCACAATTTGGTTGTTTTTTAATCTACAGGACACAAGGTGTCTGTTTTTCCTCTTTGAAGCAGCAATTTGGAAGCGGCTGCAGTTTTCACAGTCAGGTCTGAAATGATCAAAATTGATCTTTATCAGATGGGGGAATGACTGGTCTGTCTGTGTATGGTTGAAAAGGAAGTCTGATGTGAGAATGACTGGTCTGTCTGTGTATGGTTGAAAAGGAAGTCTGATGTGAGAATGAAGTTTGGTGTGAGGAATTTACAGGCAGCGAATGGGGAGGATTTGACTTGGAGGAAAAATAAGTTCTACAAAGATGACAAAAGACGACCCTTATAGCAGAAATACGGTAAGTATGTTCTATTTCAGAAACGATTGAAAAGTATAATTTCTAGAGCCTATGGAATATGCCATTTAGGTGTGGAAGGAACATTGACACACCTAGGTGACATTTTTTCATGAGACAAGTTGTTAAAAATGAACTGCGGTGTTTATTTAAGGTATAAGTATAAATCTCTTCTCAGACTGTTCATGGCCCGGCCGGACATGAATAGTTCTGAGTTAAGATGATGTTGTTTTTAAATGATTTACACTGCTATAATGAGAAACCAGCGTTAAAAATACAGAAATTTGATGTACGATAAAGAGCAACATTATGCTCAGGCATTGGAGCTGTGGATTGAGACCACAGGTAAACACCCAGGCAGCTACCCTGAAGCTGAGATGATGTTCAGGACGGCGATGCTGAACGGCCTCCCAAATGAGGTGCAAGCGATTATGAGAATTGAAACTAAAGGACAAAAGTGGTACCATTACTCACAGTTGCGCCCGGCCCCAGACTTTGTGCCTGCCAATGGTGAGCTTAAAGATTGACTGCCCGGACGGGCAGGTCAAGAGAGGGAATGTGTCGATGGCGAGAATTGGATCAAAATCGGACTTGGAAGTGTCTGAACAAAAACGACGACGATGCAAATGTTTAACTTTATTGACTATTTTGTTTGCAGGCTTGTGCTTTGTGTGGACTATGTTAGCGTTTGAACATATGGGGCGGGATGACAGAAGTGATGGAACGAAAGGAGAACGAGTGATGGTGTATCATTCCTGTAATGGAACGGTATGGTATGAAGCAGAGCAAGATGGTGGTAAGACGCTGACACAGACACAACAACTACTGTTAAATCTGAAGTGTAAACAACCGACACAGGTGAACACTTGGGTGACAATTTTCAACTGGACTCAACAATGGCTTGATTTGTTAGATAAATTGGCCAAGGAAAGTGCAGCCAATTGGATTTGGCCTTTCCACTGACAAATATGGAAAAGCAAAAGCCCATTTTTGACATCCATGTTGCACAACAAAATTTTACCTGCCTAAAGTTACATGGGAGTGGCCCTGGGATTGGAAACATCCAGGAGTCATGGTGTAATGAAAATGTGTCTTTGCCAGCAGGAATACCTCTCGCTCGTGCTGATGTTTGGCTGTGGTGTGGAGAGAGAGTGTTGTACGATAGGCTTCCCCCCAATGCCTCAGGTAAGTGCGCCCTAGTAACGCTGATCATGCCAATTAGTGTGACAGCATTAGACATGGCTAGGATAAATTGGGAAGGAGTTAGACAGTGGGGAAGAATCCCCTTCCTTGGGAGGAAGAAAAGGGACATGCAAGAATGGTTGAATGCAGGAGACCCCACATACATAGATGCAATTGGAGTTCCGAGAGGGGTCCCTGATGAATACAAATTGGTGGATCAAGTGGCGGCAGGATGGGAGAGTATTTTTCTGTTTATTACAGTAAACAAAAATGTGGACCGGATTAATTATGTCCACTATAATGTCCAACGATTGGCGAACTTTACCACTTCGGCACTCCAGGCAGTGCACGAGCAATTAGCAGCCACGTCTCTTATGGCATTCCAAAATAGAATGAGTTTAGATATGGTGTTAGCTGAAAGAGGAGGAGTGTGTGGTATTTTTGGGGAGCAGTGTTGTACTCTGATCCCCAACAATACATCTCCTGATGGTCGCCTTACTAAGGCATTGGAGGGTCTGCGCACGCTAAGTAATAAAATGAAAGAGCATTCAGGCGTGGACACCAGTTGGTACTCTGACTGGTTAAACGTCTTTGGCAAATATAAAAGCTTGATTGCATCAGTATTGATGTCTATCGCGATGTTTTCCGCTATTATGGTGTTATGCGGCTGTTGTTGTATTCCATGTATTAGGTCATTAACTGTTAGGACAATCGAACGCACGTTGGGGCCACTTCCCCCGGGTGGTCAGTATATGATGATCCCCCAGATGGACCCCCAGGAAACAGCTGTCGCCCTCCGGGAGTCCGGGATGTAAGTATGTGAAGGTGGTCTCAGGGACCTGCGGCCATGAGAGAGAGTGAAAGTTTTATATAAATTTTTTATTAGAAGTGAAAGTTTTGTATTAATTTTTTATTAGAAGTGAAAGTTTTTTATAGATTTTTATTAGAAGTGAAAGTTTTGTATTAATTTTTTATTAGAAGTGAAAGTTTTTTATAGATTTTTATTAGAAGTGAAAGTTTTGTAGTAATTTTTTATTAGAAGTGAAGTTTTTTATAGATTTTTTATAAGAGTGAAATCTTTATTGATGTTTATTCATTTTTGATTGTTTAGTGTTTTTTTAGCTCGTGTTTAATAGATTTTTAGCTTAATGGCTAGTGTTTTTTAGCTCGTCTTTAATAATAAAATAAGGTATGTGAGTGATGACCTCAGTAGTCTGAGGTCATGAGGGGAAATGAGGGAATATATAAAGATGGGAATAAAGGAAATAAGGGTTTGAGTAAGGATGTACAAGAATGCAGTGCTTCAGAGTAAACAGGAGCCAGCTTCAAGGACGAGATAAGACCGAAGGCCAGAAGTCTGGGGGAGATTCCAGCCAGAAGCAGCCCGAAAACAACTTGGCGAAGAAAGGACGTCCAATCATAGAGAGCTAAAGTTAAAACTGCAGTAACACATAGCTAATAGAATTATGTTAGGATGTCTTTGTCTTGTGTGATTTGCATATTGTGTAGTATAACTATTCACTGGGGCAACTCGGATGAGACTACGTTGGCTGCTTGAGACAGAGACGTACAGAATTGTATTGATAGGGACCCGGGACCACAGCTGTCATGTATTAGATTTGAGTGTTAGGAATAAATCCACTCGTGTGTGAAAATGCCGGCTTCCTGATACCTTTCTATTGCAGAACGAGCATGCTATTGTTGGATGGGTGATAGTTTGGTAAGGTCACAAATTGGAGTCAGATTATTAACTTAAATTTATATTAATATAGAAATAAATTTACCTTTTATCACCTTTTACCAAAACACTGAGATATTCAAATGAATTAAAGCCACTCAATACAATTTCTTTACACTGACATAGTGATTTAAAAATGGCAGCAAGTCCCCCGCCTTTTTTGCATCTGCGACATTTGTTCAGGAAACTAAAATCTGTCTGTTTTGCCTCATTCATAACAGTGTTGCAGGAACCTTCTGTTAGCCATGTTTCGCTGAGGAGAAATAAGTCAAGATCATATGTCATAATAATGTCATGAATCAACAGTGATTTGTTAACTAGCAATCTATTGAGTAGAGCTAGTCTCGCAGTGGTAATCGGAGACACTGGTTTAGTCAGAGGTTCACGAGCTATACTGACTAGGTTTGTAACTTCAGACTTATTTCATCTCATTTCTTTGGCCAACTTTCTGTCACTTGTAATCACAGGAATATTACAAGTTTCCTTAGGTTCATTGGATCCTGACTTATTCTGGGGACACCCATTATTTATAGTGCATACGTAGTCTGGACCCAAATCATATCAGCTGTAGGTGAGATTCTCCATAGACAAAGATGGAGGTCGGCAAATAGGTGGCTGTTTGCTGAGGCTTGGTGGAGTCAAGACGAGTGGTAGATAGCCGTTTGTGGAGTTTTGAGTGGAGCATGGGCAAACTCCTGTGATCAGTAGATCAGACAGTTGGAGAGTGTTTTAGATAGCTGTCAGGGTTGGGAAAGCCAATCTGGCAGGATTTTTTTTACTTCTGGACAAGTGCACACCTGTGCAGCGTGGTGCATTATGGGTACGCCGAATAGTAGTCGACTACCAAACTTTCATTGAAAACTAGTGGGATCCAACTGAGGGAGTTCTGATTTGGAACATTTCAACCACTGGAAAGTTGATGTTTTCATTTAATCTATTTTAAACATACATAGTGTATCATTTACTGACTGCTCTCTGCTGGGACACTACAGTTAAGCTTAGTTAAGCGCTTAATATTTGACTCAATGTGTGCACTTGACCGGGAGTCAGACTGAGGAGCGACACCGAGGCATGAGGAAGAGACAGGTAGGATCTTTTTTCACTGAGGAAGGTCAAAGGGCTGGAAGCAGGTTTTAAATGACCGGCTGCGGTGTGTCCAGTGTGAACCAAGAACCGAGCGTGGTGGATTAGCCCAGCTGGGGCAATGGGGATGTTTAGTGCTGACAGCACATCAGAGGTCGCAAATCCAGGTCCAGGAAGTAAAAACCCTGCCACAGTTTGGCTTTAGCCTCAGGTGCTAGTTAGCTAGCTCCCTAGATAGCTCTCATGGTGCTAGTTTACCTGCTAAGGAGCTCGCTAGCACCAGGGGCTAAAGTCAAACTGCGGCAGGGTTTTTACTTCCTGGACCTGAATTTGCCACCTCTGCAGCACATAATGTAATTACATGTCTTTAAGTGAACCGAAGTATTGTAATGTTGCACTTCTTAGTTGCTGTGAAACGTAATGATTGTGTAAATCTCTGGTTTTATAATGGGTTAGTCCAAAACACTGCCAATAAAACGTAAATAGTGTTGTTTTGGCCACATAACATAAGCGAATCTACTGTATTGCCAATGTGACATGCCGCAATAATATATAAAGCCAACACAATGTACTGGAAACGTTTTCCTATTTAAAACGTACAGTGACTGGAAAACCATTTCTGTCAGGTTGATCTTATGTTCTGTTCCTCTGTTCATTTAGCTACTCATGTCCACTAGCAAGCTTTGTGCTGCCTCCGTCCTCGGTTTCAGGATATTGACAAAATAAATGTGTTCAAGAAATGTAAAAAAATTCTTAGCCTCTTTTACATCTGTTTGGATCTTTCTTTTCTGTCTGGAAATTGGGAAGAATGAACGGAGGTTTACAAGCGTACACCTCTGTCTTGTTGGAGCTTTGTAATGGTGTTTTTCCCCCTATAAACTCCATTAGGACAGTTAAAAATGTCACAAAGTCCACCTGTCGTTTTGTCACTTAAGGGTTAAAGCTGTATAAAAAATGCCTGCAAATGACGGCTACTTTGGTAGTCAAACTTGATTTTCTCGCATGTGCAAACATAATGCAGTTTTCAAATTGTTGCTTGAACAACAAAACAGAGGTACTGTAAATCAGCAGAGCGCCACACAAGATTTATCAGCTATCTATGTGGTAGTAATTAATAATACACAATGAACGCAATAGGTGGGTAATCAAAAGTGCTTTTTATATACAGTATATAATTTCTCTCTCTTTCTTTGAATACATATCATGACAGAGTGGAAATGCTTCAAATCACATTCACAGCGGTTGCATATTTTGTCAAGCGGTTGCATATGTAACCCAAAAATTTAATTCACATAGAGGAAGATTACTAGAATTTATAAGCATGCATTGTTCCTTCATAGTATGTTTTACATCCCTTTTTCCCCTTACCAACACTTTTTTAAATAGCAGTTCATTCAGGCACATGCAACAATATTCTAACCCTTGAACATTCAATCAATCTGGTAAGACAAGTTATACACAGTCACCCCCCTAAAAAAAGAAGAAGAAGGACCTATGTCTTTTTTTTCCGGAACACATAAAAAAAAGAAATATTAAATATAATATATTAATTAATAATTCCATTTCGGGGAGACTGCTGTGTGATCTGTCAATTGTTTTTACCAACTCCTAATTAAGGCATGATTTTGAAAAAGAAAAGAAAAAAAAGGCTATTATTTCAAGAAGGTGTCTATATGCTACATAATGCAGTTACCATTCTAGTGGAGACAATTGAGATAAAAACACACATTAAAATTCCCCTTACAATTCTAATAAATTACATTGTATTTATATCTATTTAGAAAATGTACAATAATTTACATGATACATTACATGAAAATATACAAAGAAAAAAAATAATTCAGGAGCCCCATTTAAGCACTAGGGGGGGGGGGGGGGGTACTGTAATATAGTTTATGAGTCATACAGCATCAAGCATAAAATTCATTTTGACCCCCCAAAAATTAACCATTTCCTCTTCGTTTAATTAACACTGTATCATGCCAGAAGTGATGATGGGTCTTAGTTAAAATTTGTCAGTAATCATTTCTTTCCAAAAGAATACTGTATATATATCTTTGTGCTATTAGTGACCCTATCAGAAGCCTTTTATATGGCAGTAGGCCTCCAAACTTGAGAAGAGAATGTAGAGGAACCAGAGTCCGAAGAGAAACAGCGATGTCACAATTTTAGGGATCCGTGGGCCTCCCAGTTCGCCCCCTATGGAGGGCCTCCGGCGGATCATCAACACTCCCATCGTGAAGAAGGCAAAAATGGTAAAGAGTGTGACCGAGAAGGCCAGTGAACCAACGTCCACACGAAAAACTTTACCCTTGACTTCCCAATAAATGGCAGCCATAGACCAAGCTACACCAATACCTAAGAACACATTCACTGCATTGCTTCCAGTTACATTTCCCACTGATGCGTCTGCATATTGGTCCTGGGTTGCAGCTACTTTGCTGGCAAATGTATCTGTGGATTAAAAGTTCACTATTACATAAACTAAAAAATGTAATATAAAGCTGTAAAGATACAGATGCCATATTTACCAGGAAGTGAAGTCCCCAGGGCTACAAATACCACTGCAGTAACAGTGTCTCTCAGGCCAACTGTGCAGCCAAAATGGGACGCAAGGTCTCCAATAATGGCTGTTAAAATTCCGATGACAGATATTGACACTATAAAACAAGCCCACCCATTCCAGTACTCAGTTGGTGGGACACAAGCAAAGAGAATCTTCCAAAAAAGGCTCAAAATGTGCATGAAATAGTCAAAGCAGTTTGGCATTGGCTGTTCTTGGCCCTCATCGTCTCTATCACCTGTTAAAAAAGAAAGAAAAAATGTAAGTCATCTTATACAAAACAATTCAAAAAGCAGATAGTACTCAAACATCTTAGGGCAGGTTCTTCTGTAGTTGTGAGTAAATTGGGAAATCACATTGGACTTTTTGGTCACATTATACTTACCAATCACAACAGCTGACTTCAACTCGGGACACTATCCCTGAGTCCAAATTCACAAGGCTGGGTCCGCCGAAGGCCGAAGTCATGGACCTACATATGAATGGATTGTCAATGCTGCTTGTCGGTAGCACATTGACCGACAGTCCTTTCATGTGTAAATCCATGCGTGCTGTTGAGTCGAGCTGGGAGTGATATCATGAAGCCGACAAATTCAGCCTTCGGAGGGCCCAGGCTTGTGAATTTGGACAGGGTATGAAATGTGGTCGAAGACTTCAATTCCACCAACAGGCCTTCCCATGAGGAAGCAGTCTGAGGACCACAAAGTGGTTAAAAAGCTTCTAGGTGGGACTTCCAGTTTGGTGGATGAACGCAACACATGGCTGAGCTGAGAGCTCACCTTTGCGCAACCTGAATATCCCGTATAAACTCGCTACAAGACAAAGTGTGAGCAGCACATCAAGATGAACGAGGGAACCACCATAGCGAAAAATAAGAAGCAACCGGACAATCCAGAAAAAGATAAAAGCCGCAGAAATGACGAGAGAAACATGCTAACTCCCGAGGCTAACGAAGGGATGTATCTACAGGCTAACCTATCCGGCATTAGCACACAGATACAAGCCATGTAGGCAGACTTGAAAAATGAACTGAATGCGGTTAAAGAAGAAATAACATCCAGGATGAGAAACAAAATGACAGAGTTGAAACTCACCAGAAATTCACTACGTTGACAATGGAAATAGAGGAACAGAAAGAGAAAGTGGCCGCCATGCTAACGCGAGTGGAAGAATTGGAGCAGTGGAACGTGATGGCAGGCGGGCCATTAACCGAAGTGTTGACAGAACAACAGCGGTTCCTCGATAAATTGGACGATATTCAAGCCAGGTCCAGGAGAAACAACATGAGGATTTTCGGAATAAAAGAAGACGCTGAGCGGCAGTTCAATGATTAAGGTTATTAGCGTGTGGCTCCAAAAGGAACTCGACATGGACACAGATTTACAGATTCAATGTGCACATAGAGCCCTGGCACCTAAATCAAAAGCAAATCAATCACCCTGGTCAATTATTGTCAACTTTCAACAATATGCTGTTAAGGAGATGGTGGTGAAGAAAGCGTGGGGAGAGGTGGTGACGTATGGGAAGGATAGAATATATTTCAACCACGACTACACCGCCAAGGTGCTACGACAGTGTAAGCCCTACTCGGATGTCAAGAAGACACTACGGAAGGAGAATATTCGCTTCCAAACACCGCTTTACAAGATGAAAATTCACTGGGGAAGTGGAGTGAAGACGTACAACAGTGCCCAAGAACTTGTCGTTGACATGAGGAAATGGGGCTACGAGATTGTGGACGCTCCGGTAAATGCGGAGGACTCCGATCTCAAAAGACTGCTGTCAGATGGGACAGAAGCTTGGAAGCGGATTGACCGAACTAGCGATACTGGAAGACGGCTAGGAATTCCAACACAAGGACAACACTGGATAACTTGAGAGGACTGCATTATCAAAAAAAAACAAAAAAAAAAACATGACTGTACTGTAAGTAATACGGTTATTGAGATTCAATGAAATGAAGGGGATTAAGAATTGCTAGTATGAGTAAGGTAAGGACGATAAGGATTATGCTCATAACTAGCTGGGGGCCCTACTTTTTGGGAAGGATTTCCCCCACTAAGATAAGAGAGTTACCAGTTTATATAGATTTTTTTGTTCAGTTCAGAATAGTTTTTTTTTTCAGAATGATTATGGTTACCTGCAGGAGAGACATATTTTTGTTAAATACCCCACCCAATGGATGCTAGCGATTCGGTGCTAAATCTCACGTCTCTAAATATGGACTTGGAAACCTTATTAAAAGAGCTAAGGTGCTTGCTATGATAAAGAAAGAAAAAAATCAGATCACCTTCATACAATAAACACATTTATCACATATTGAACATGAAACTGAAGCCATTGGAATGTAAAAACACGTATTATAGTTCACATTCTAATAGTATGAAAAGAGGAGTAGCAATATTAATATCCAACTCAACTAAATTTAAATGCGAAAAGTAAAAGATAAAGAAGGACGTTAAGTCATTAAAAAAGGAATGATTGAACAGACAGTAATCACGTTGATAAATATAAATGCACCACCGGGGAGTGACAAAACCTTTTTTTTTAGAAGTTGAAGAGGAATAAAATTATTTGTCCTCTTTGCATGTTCCAAAACTTGAAGACAGATTTAATGTAAGAAAAAACACCTTTGCAAAAATGATTTTAATCTAACAGAGATCTCTGGACATCATGACATGCTCCAATTCATCACTTAACAGGTGGAATTCAGAGCGCCGAATGTGCCTCTTCCGCGTGTAAAATGCCTTCTTATAGTTAAAACCGACCGCCTCTCTTTCATTTGTAGACAAAACATACTCTCTGGGTACTTTTCCATGAGCGATGGCGAAAACAGAGTCAGGGGTGCGTGTTCGAAACAGATTCTGTTCTCAAGGACCAAATGTGTTTTCCCACAGAGAAGGAACTTCTAGACCAAATAATATGTCCCAGCTTAAGGTCAAATTATACTGAGATCAACACTACTTGCTATCCACGTCCACAAAACATTTCGACAAGGTTAATATAAAGAATTAAAATGTTAACAATGTATAACAATGGTTAATATATGAAATTAAGTATTAAAAATGTTAATAATATCTAACAAAGGATAATGGACCTCCGAAATGGAAGGGCTTTGAGTGTGTGGAGGTGACTTCAACTTGATAATGGATGATAAATTGGATACGACCAGTGTAAAAAGAAATATAAAAAAAACACTGGTGAAATTTGTAAAAACTACACTTTGTGAAATGGGAATGATTGATGTGTGGCGGGAAGAACATCCACTATTTTGGCGAAATCAGTAAAGAAATGTAGGACTATCTAAAAGAAAAATGATAACGGAGCAACCAATCCAGCAACAGTATGGCATTCATTAAAAGTAGTTTTGTGGGGCAAATTGCTATCTATAGCAGGTTTTTACAAGAAGGAAAAAATTAAAAGGCATGAATTGCTTACAACTAAATTGAGACATTGCGAGCAAAAGTAAAAATTGATCAGGTGCTGCAAGAACGGATGTTGTAAATTAGGAGGGAGATTAATGAACTACTCAAAGAAGAAATTGAATTAAAAGCAAGATACATAAGACACAATTATTATGACTTTGGCCCAAGGGCAGCTAGGTTATTGGTAAGATGTATAAAAAAAACAGGCAGAGACCAATATCTCTAAAATGTATGACCCTAATACAAATCAAATGAAACACAAGCCAAAGTAATTAGAAAAAATATTTAAAGATTACTATTAAAATCTTTATGCGCAGCCGCAAGCCACAGACCAGAACGAAATTAAAATCTTTTAGACCGTTTAGATATACCTTCAATAGGAATTGAGCAAAATAAGCAATTAACAAGTCAAATTACTGATAAGGAGATACAGACGGCGATCGGTCGTTTAAAAACAAACAAGATGTCGGGAAGTGATGGGTTTCCCGCAGAATGGTAAAAAACTAAACAAAAACTATTGCCTGTCCTTCACACATTTAACTCTTTCACTGCCAGACGTTTTCAGAAACGGGTTATTCCCAGTGATGTTATTTCATGCACTCTAGTGAATTTTATACTTATTTGTCCATGAATGATGCCACAAACACCTAAATAGTGCTTTACTTCTGTAAAACGCTTTCACCAACAATGAAAAAGTGTTTTTAGTTTGCAAAATACGTTTATTTCCATTCAACAGTGTAACAATTTGACAAAACAATTTCGCAAACTATTTACAAATGTGTGCAAATTGGACCGACTAATATCACAATTTATTTGGGAAGGCAAAAAGCCAAGAATAAAGTATTCCACCCTTCAATTACATAAAGAAAAAGGAGGGCAGGCCCAACTAGTCTGAGAGTGTATTATGAAGCTGCGCAGCTACATCCACTTTTGTTGTGGTGCAGCTCTTGACTATATAGCCAAATGGAAGGACATTAATCAACTATCCTGTACAAACATTGTTGGGAGGGGAACTTGTACCCCCCCAGGAAGGAAGTGAAACCAGAACTGAGCCCAATTACAGAATTTTCAATGCAAACATGGTATGGAATTTGTAAACAACTCAAACTGGGAAAGGAATTGGGTTTACTGAAATGGATTGGATGGGATGATACATTTGTCCCTGGAAAGCATGATGTTACATTCAAACAAAGGAATGGAAGAGGTTTGACAGCTGTGTGCAAAATAATTAAGAAAGGTGTGATGGTGGAATTCCAGGATTTGAAAGATAAATAGTACTTGAGGAACCAGGATTTGTTTAGGTATCTTCAATTAAGAGACTATTATCAAAGGCAGATTAGGATAAGAGAGGGGCAAATTCATCCAATTGTTAGAATTTTTGTTCAAGCATATAGAAAGACTCCAAGTAGGATTGTATCAATCTGTATTGATGCTTGACGGATTCCAGAAATGGATCAACTATATACAGTATATATGTGAAGAACAAATGGGAAAAGGAGATTGATGAAGACATTCCAGAAGGCAGATGGAATGACATGTGGAAGGCTCATCTTACTATAACCCACTCACAAGGTTGGAGAGAATTTGCTTGGAAAAATCAAATTTGTTATTTCATTACACCCAAATTTACGGGTAGGTGCCTGAAAATGACACAAATGTGCTGGAGGTTGTGTGAGCATTCAGACTCAGATCATTTCCATGTTTTCTGGAATTGTAAAGTAATCAAGCCTTTCTGGGTTATGATTCATAAATCTCTTTGTAAGGTATTAAAAATATATATTTTTGATAATGTTTAAAAAAAAAGGGTAAAATATAATTCATTAATCCATATGGAAATTTATGTAAAAATCGGCCTGAATAGAAATAAATACAGATGTGTATTGTCAATGATTCGAAAATGTGTAGGTAGTATTATAATAGTATGATATGTTGACTGTACAGAATTCAAATGTATTGAATGGCAGAATAAAATGTATTTAAAAAAAAAAAACATCCAGGAGAAAAAAAGAAAAATACAAAGCTTCTTGGTGGCAGGATTCCGGGAGTTGTTTGCATCCGCCCGAAATTCCTGAAAGCTCTGGATTGTTGCAGGGCTATCTTGGTTGATGTCATGTTTCGGTTCTATGGGGTTGGGTTTTTGTTTGATTTTGGGTGTTCTTATTTTTTGTCTGTGTAATCTGTGTTTTATGTTGTCCCTGTGTCCTTCCCTTGTCTTGTCAAGCTTTATGTGGTTCACCTGTGTTTGCTTGCCCTTCCTCGTGTGTCAACCAATCAGTGCCCTCAGCCACTTGTGTCTTGCCGGGTGTGTCTCATCATGCCAGTTAGCGTTAGTGTATTTAGTCGTGATGCACCAAATATTTGGCCACCGAAAATTTTCGCCCGTAAATTGCAAAAATTAGCATTTTCGACATTCGGCCGGAAAAAAATTAAAGTCGAAATAATATGGCATCAAGAGGATGTTCTGGTGACGCAAGCAAGCGTCTGTTTGAATTAAACACCAAACACGGGAGTTGAGTGTCCACCTTGCTGCTCGCTGGCGATTGTCAGTACCAGCAGATTCGTTGTGCACACCGGAGAAGGAGAGGGTCGCTTGGTAAACTATGTCAAAAAAGAGAGCGCTGCCGAATACTGGAACTACAGGTGAGCCACTCTTTCTGCTGCAGCACCTTCCTTTTTTTCTTTTCTATAACTATTGTTATCAACAGTTTTAGACAAGTAAATACTTACCACTATCTTCGGGTGACTACAGATCTGTACAGGACGCCGTGTGTAATTTTGCAGTTCGTTCCCAAAGCCGATTTGGCTGGTGCGAAGAAATGTATTTATTTTTAAACATTGGTGAATATGTGAATGTGCCGATTTTAAGTGCACCGTACCGTTTCCCACTCCAAATAGCCTACAAATGCGTCATCCGCACCGTACGCATCCGTGCCCGCTGGCGCGAAGTACTGTACATTGACTATAAAGTGCAATTGCGCCACCAGAAAATGCTGCTCCTTTCTTTTTCTCCCGCTGCTCGCAAATGCTCAGTGGAGAGGGGAAACGATGATCAGGAAAAAGTTGCTTCCTTCATCCCAAATCTTTGAGAAGACAGTGGATTAATTTGATTTTTGAAGGACGTGTACCGACATCATTTCTCAAAGGACTGTTTTGTTAGTGAAAGCGTGTTCAGGGCTGGATTTGCAACACGTTCAAACATAATGGATCGGTCCCAACAGTGTGCCACGACTGCAAACGGGAGAGATGTAGGTTTAACATTTTTGATTTAGCCTTCCTTCCTACTCTTTCTAATAAGAGATGTGCACCTTCTACCATATTACTGGTGTATTTTTAGTGCCTAACGTGGGAGCTACATTTGCCGTGTGAAGGTTGTTTGGTTACAAGAGGTCAGATATGATAAAGCAGACGGTGGTTGCTAATATGAAGTGGTTGCTTATTGTTTTGTCAAGATACAATCCACGGTGGTTAATTTGCCGTGACTGGCAATTCGCCATCTAGTTGACATGGCTTTGTGATGCTAACCGGACGCTAAGTGGTCTCGACGAGACGGCTTGCACGTTGCAACTGCGCAGTGGCCTAAATGTGCACATTGTGTTATTACCGCTTGTAAATGTCTACAAGCATTCACGGAAAATCTGAGACAGTCACAGCAAAATAACGTTAGCGGGAGATTTGCAGGTTACGGCAAAATAAACATTGCCTAAACAATCACAAACTAACATTACAACATAGTCTCAGAAGTAACGTTATGCTACTCTTTGTTATGGTAAAACGTTATGCCACTTTTCCACATATAATAGTCTCAAATGTGTAAAAGACATGTTTGTATTTTTCTTTTCTTCTGCTCCCATAGCCAGTCGTTTCCATTCACAACATTTGCACATGGCTACCATGACCAAAATCACTGCCCCTTCGAGAGAGAAGGGTATGGCCTAGGCGTGGCCTGGTGCAGCTAATTACATAAAAGTGACACACCCCTAAAACAGGCTGTTTTGAACAGTTTTTTGGCTGATTTAGGGACAGCACAAATATTAGATCCTAAGTCAATTTTGACGAATGCATGTCTTATACATATTTGAGAACTATTTGAGTATGTTGAAAAGTTGAATAATATGAGAGCTTTAATATAATTCAATAAAGGACATTATATTCCGTCATGTTTGTTTACACCGGCTTGAGTATTTCCGGTGGGTTACACGCCAGAAGCACGGACTTATATACTTGTATAATAGGCACAAACTGTTGTATCTTCGCCGTAGAGACACAAAATATGAAAACGCCACAGAGAAATCAATGTATTCAAGCGAGGCTCCTTTAGTGGGTAGGACGGAGCTGCGCATACAAGTCGTGATTACATAGACCAAATTCAAATAAGTGAAGAAGATGAAGAAGAAAATAGAGAGCATGCGCACAGCGAAAAACAATGCGCTGTTCAATCGAGGTATTCGAAATGTGTTTATATGCGCAAGAATTCGGTTCTTATTTGGGTTTTTAAAAACCCGAATAAGGGCATATTCAGGTTATTGTGCGTGTTTACATGGCCTTACAAAACCCGAATATTGCCAATATTAGGGTTTTTAAGGTTTATTGCCTGCATGTCAACGTAGTCCATGTCCCTCAGGGAGTTCTGTGGGTGGTGTTTTGAGGGTACCAGACCCCCTGATATGGGTTGTTCGGTCCCTGTACGACCAGTGTCAGTGGTTGGTCTGTATTGCTGGGGAGAAGCAGCTCAGCACAGTAAGTCAGATTAGTTTCCAGTGGGTTGGACTCAGCCAAACCCTCCGAAAGAGTTGGACAAAGTGGCTGGGGAGCGGGAAGTCTGAGTTTCCCTTCTTAAGATCCTGCCTCCACAACATGGACCCCAGTTAAGCGGAATATCACATTTAGACAATCACTTTTAAATGATAGCCACTTACCTGCACTGACTGTGACAGCTTCAATGAACTGTTCCCCCCATGAACGTGAACCAATCACAGCTGCCAGATCTGTATCCTTAAGGAGTTTATCCACAGTATTCTGTCAGACGAAATAGGTCAGTGTAGTTTGAAGATCATTGTTGTTCAGTTATTGCAAAAAAAAAAAATAAACTGAAAAAATTTGTATTTTTTTCACACACAAAAAATATATTTTTGGATGTATCATTAATAATTTACTGTGACATAAATTAAGATAGATATTAGAGAGTATAAAAATATCCGCCTCTTTACACAGAGATTATGGAACACAGCTGTAACAATGAGCCGAACATGCATAATGTATGTTGGCCAATGCTACCAACCCTATCCAAATGAGTGTTTGGGATTACTGCAGGACATTCGGGTATGGGGAGGGGGGTAGAGACTTTCACAGGAACCGTCCTCTCAGCCAGCCCGCTTGTGGCTGTGTCTCCACTGCGGAGTACGACCCATTTTGCGACGTCACGAGTTTCGATCGACACGTCAACGCCGTGCGACAGTTTCTCTCGTGACGTCACCCAAGCACCGCGCGCCAAAAATCCCGAGGAAAGAGAAAAAAAATTAGGTGGTTGCTGTTTTTCTCTGCTTTTTATTTTATGTACTTGGCGTGGATTGATGGTTTGAGTGAGAGGAGACGGCGTTTAGATGAAGAATTTGAAAAGGCTGACTCCAAAGTCATGTGTTTCGATTGACACGTAATCGCCTTGCGACGGTTTCTGGGATGTCATCCAAGCATGGCGCCGCAAAAATCAGAATGAGGAAAGAGAAAAACTTGTGGCGGTTGCCGTTTTTTCAGCTTTTTTTTAATGTACTTGGCGTGGATGGATGGTTTGAGTGAGAGGAGACGGCGTCTAGATGAAGAATTTGAAAAGGCTAACAGTAGAGTGGAATGAAAATAGGCAAAGGATTATTAAGAGAATTGTTTTGGTGGAAAAGACTTAAGACGAGAATGCACCATCATCGCGCATGAAGGTCAGATATTTTTTTATACTAAATAACTTTTAGCTAATCGGCACGAAAGCCCGATCGGGAGTTTATCGGGCTGGCGAAGTACCTACCCTCGAGTAGGACCACCGCTCATTCCTGTAAGTTCCTGTAAATGTGGCCCGGTTGGGAAGGCTCCTGCAGTGGAGACGCGCATATATAGGGCTGGCCTAGTAAATTTACCCCGAAGTTCCTGCGGTGGAAACGCGGCAATGATAAACATTACGTCTAGTACTACTTCTCTAAATAGTGTTTCTGGCTAAGGAAAAAGAGAACATGCTTGGCACACAGTACAATGTAAAAGACTTCAGGGGTGTCGAATTCAAAACCCACGTCCCGAACCAGCCCATTAGGATCCTTAATCTGGCCCATGTAACAAGGTTTCAACCTGATCAGATGGATTTTGATTTAACTGGTGGGTCAATATCAGTCCTCTTTCATAAAGCCATTATGAATAAGGTGGTTGTTACAGACACAACTGCCACGTTTAAGTTGAGTCTTTACTTGTTAGCTAGTTAGCTAATTAGCCACAATACTAATATAACTTGTTGTACTTTATAGTGTACCTATACACATCCAATAATGAACTGACCAGTATAGAGTATATCCTGTTCCCAGGGCTGGACTGGTACAAAAAAAAAATAAATCAGCCTTGGCATTTTGAGTTAGGCCCACCGGCCCGAGCCAGCCTGACTCCTGACCATACCCGTCTAACACATTGCCTGTGTCCAAATTCACAAGGCTGGGTCTTTGGAAAGTTGAATTTGTCGGCTGCATGACGTCACTCCCGACGCGACTCAACAGCACGCACAGACTTGCATATGAATGGATTGCCAATGCTATTTGTCAGTAGCACATTGACCGACAATCCATTCATGTGTAAATCACTCATAAACCCGTGCGCGCTGTCAAGTTACGCCGGGAGTGACGTCATGCAGCCAACAAATTCGGTCTTCCAAAGACCCAGCCTTGTGAATTTGGACACAGGCATTGTTCTGCCACTGATATTTTGACTGATGTTGGTTCAGTTTGCTGTCTATATTCAAAATGGATTCGTCCCTCTAAATTGTGGGCCAGTGTCTTGGGGTGAAATGGAGGAAAATAATACAGTGGTACCTCGGAGTTTGAACATAATTTGTTCCTATGAAGTGTTTAAAGTCCGAATTTTTCAACCTCCGAAACATTTTTTTCCCCATAAGAAATAATGTAAATGCAATTAATCCGTTCCCAAGCTACAAACACAGAAAATTCTATTATAATTTTTATTTACACCATGCACAGTATTTAATTAAAAATACCTTACCTTTTTTGTTGTGGTGTGATGGCATCAGTGGATGATAAATGCTATGTTAAGCTTGCTTTAGTTCAGTGCTGAGTTTGTGTATTTTATTTTGGGCATATTGTTAGACTACTAAGGGGTCCTTGTATGTGTTGTTTAACGTCAGGCGTGTTGTTGAAGAGCTTAAGGGGGTCCTCGTGCCAATATTTACAGAAGTAGTCACAGTACTTACAACAACGCGATAATCTTCCTAATTCCACTGTGGTTTGTAGAGCTGTATGTTTTTCTTTGCTGCCACTGGCACTGTTGTCTTTCTTTGGGCCCATGGCGAAGAAAATTGTCGTTGAATAATCAAAATGCACTCGCGAGTATGGAGCACCTCCAGGAGTATTCAGGATCTGACTGGAAATGAGCAGTTCAACGTCTCAGCTACCGCAATGTGAGCATTCGGCATTGCTCGGCTTCACTCGGCTACCCGTTTTTAAGGTACGTTTGGCTTAGCTTGCTTTGCTTGGGTGTTCAAACTCCGAAAGTGAGTTCAAACTCTGAGGCATTTTTTACTCAGATTTTTTGGTTGAAGTCCGATTTGTACAAGCTCTGAGACTTTCAAACTCCGAGGTTCCACTGTAACCAAAAAGCACTGCATTGGCCCCAAAAGACGCCAGCCCACCGGGGATCTGCCCAGAATGCCAGATGGCCAGTCCAACCTTGCCTGTTCCTGACACCCCTGGGTTAGTCTTGTGCATCTTCAGATTCATGTCGTGCATTAATAAGAAAGGCATTTGTGAATATGCAATTAAGTCTGCATATCCAACTGTGTGTGATGAGAAACTGTAATGAGAAATGTTCTGAAAACAGCACACTACTGAAACTGTACCTGGTCAAGCATGCCATTGGGAGTCTGATGTGGGAAAAGTGCCAGGTTGTTAGTAAATCAAATCATACCAACTTGATTTTATGATAGAGGCTTTCAATTTCATAACTGGTTGATATCATATTGTATCCCACCTTTGTTGCAGGGTAGAGTACTTTTGTCTAATAAAAAAATTGAGCAGCCAACTCAATTCTCTGTGATTACACACTGGGATGTACTTTACTGTACAAACAACCATTCAGTTGTATTAAGCAAAAAAAAAAAAAAAAAAAACATGTACCAAGTAACAGGTGCCAAAGTTTTGTAAATTATGAATTCACCCTAATTGAGTGATTTGCACCTGATTGTGGAGAGTAATGCAAAATTAAGCCATTTTCTATAGCGCTTATCCTATTCAGGGTCATGGCAATAGTTCGAGCAGCTGATTTAGGGACAACTCACTCTAGGCCAGTTCTACAATTCTTCAAAGCATTTAGTGAATCTCTCCCCTGTCCCCCGCTGGTCCACATTCACTGTGCTTCACTCACTCTACTATCTCAGCATATTTACTTATTTTTTCCTTTTTCTTTTTTTTTTCTTAGAGAGCTCAGTATTGTTCATTCGGTAATTTTACCGATTTGACATGTCATCATCATTGCTCTCCTTTTTTTTAAAAAAATTTTTTGTGTATTTTTATTTTTTTTTCGTATGTGGGTGAATATGTGTATGTGCGTGTGTGCATTCATTAGTTCACCTAAAACCTATAAAAAATAAAAATCCTATACCGTTTCCCTAAACCGAACACTTCCAGCCAGAGTCGTGAGGCCGTCAGGAAACCCGAGAAAGGACCAAAGAAAAGAAAGGAAAGTGAAATCCAGCACCGACCAGACACCACCCACCAGGCCACCAACCAGAGTCCTTCACCAACCCCAGAGACATCTAAATTTCAACAAATCAGGGAGACCTCAAGAGAGACTGAGGAAAGGAAGGAAGGACAAACGAAGCGGAGTGAGATCCACAGACACCAGCCTCCACCGATTCAATGACCTGAGGAAGATTGTGTCTGAGTTTCGATAGATACTGGTGTGGTGGATCTGGCGTGCATGAAAATCTCCACCAAAGAGGGGAGCCGTCGACCCCCGCCAGGACAGAGCAAACGCAACACCTCAGGGCCCCCCAGGCCGCGGCAGCACCAAAGGACGACCCCCGGGCCCCGCAAGGGCCACCGGCTGGAGAGCAAACCCAGGAGCAGGAGCGCCACCCACCCCAACGCGGCCCGCGCCCCCAACCCAAAGCAGCAGGACGGGGCACTGCAGCCCACAGCCCCCGCTCCCCCTATCCACCCCCGCCATCCACCCCAGCCGCCCTCAGGTCCCCAAACCCCCAGACACCCTCCCACCCCCAGCACCCCGGCACCCCCCCACCCAGCCACCCCCACCACCACCACCCCCCAAACAAGCCGCCCCTCCCCCCAGATCCCGGGGATCTCCCGCACCCAGGCACCGGCGCAGAAGAGGGACCGGGCAGCGGAGCGGAGAGGGCATCCACGCCCAAACCCCCCCCACCCCCCCGCGTGGAGGGACGGAACACCGGGGGCAGAAGGGGAGATGGGGGCACCAGAGGACGTGCGGCACCCCCGAACCACAGGCCCAGCGGGGAGAGGCCCCGGTCATCACTCCATCGTTCTTAGTGATAGTTAACCCTGTTACTGAGTTCGCCAGCTCGCCGACTGGCGAACTCTACCCCTAAACCTTGAATGTGACCCCACCCAGTGTATATACAAGTGTGTGTGTGTGTGGTGCATTAAAATTGGGAGCAGGTGAACCGGAGCAGAGGGAAATGATATCCCCCCTGCTCCGATCCACCCGCCTCCCAGGCATGTCAGTGAGTGTATGTGGTGCATTAAAAAAAATAAATGGGTGAAGACGGTGTTTCCACCCTACAACCCCCCCCAAAGTGTGTTATGTGCCCTATATGTCTATAAAAGTGTATTGTGCAAAACTAGTGTAGTGAGTTAAGAGGAGCGACCAGCGGGGCCCCCCCCCCCCCCAACCGGGCGGGGGTGGGAGGCGCACTCGCCCACCAAGCCCCCATCAACCCCACCGGGACCCCGGCGGGACGATAGGGCTCGCCCCCCGCATACTGGGCCCGCCCGAGGTGCCAGGAGGTCCACCGGAGCGGGGCGGGCACAACACCAACCCACCCTTCCTCCCGGTCCCCGGAGCACCGAGACCCGGGCCACGGATGGAGCCCCCGGCCCAGAGGAGGGGGAGGAAGGCGGACAGGGGAGGGGGAAGGGACGGGGGAAGGAAACGACAAGAAGGGCAGGAGGCAGCGGCAGGGCCGCAGAGAGAGGGGGAGAGGAGGAGGAAGGGTGACGAGGGAGAAGGGACAGGGAGGCAGAGGACGGGCGGGGAGAGGCGAGGAGGGAGAGGCAGCAAGGGGGAGGAAGGGGGAGGGGACCACGGGGCACCCCGGCGGCCCACAGGCCCCGAACAGCGTCGAGGGGCCCAGAGCGACAGACCACGCCGGGGCGGCGCCGCCCCGTACACCAGGGAGAGCCCCGCAACACAGCACCCCCCAAGAGACCCAGGGAACGGCCAAGACGCAGCCGCCACCCAGCAGCCAACAGAAGGGCAGACCCGCCCACGCCCAGCCAGGGGGGGACAGCACCTATAGAATTAACCCCCTGGCATGCAGTGAATCCGAATATTAGCCCTTAGTGCCCATTGGAGGTGAATCTGCTCGATCCTGTTGGCAGCAACTGGTTTCCTGACTATAAAAATTACATATTTACTTATGCTATCACTTCATAATACAACTCTCCAGTATTCCATATAGAACTTTTCTGACTTTGTTTCTTGTTTCAAGTTTTTCTGTTGTTGTGTAAGGGGACGGTTATCATAACTAGTGGATATTGTATTCATTATACAACACGTCCCAAGACTGGTGTTTCTGTGTGTAGGGTAGTGTACCACTCTTCTATGGAGGACCAAAACTGCCAAAATAAAAAATAAAATAAATGACTAAATAAATATATATATATATATATATATATATATATATATATATATATATATATATATATATATTTTATATAATATATAAACATATATAAAAAAATATAATTAAAAAATGTAATCCCCCAAAATAAATATGAATGGAAATAAAAATGACAAAAAATATATCCATAAATAATAAATAAAAAACGAGATTCAAAAAATAAAAATGAATGTCGAAATAAATACAAAAATAAATGTATAAATATAATGAAATATTAATCAATAAATAAAAACGCTCTGCTCTCACATTTTTTTTATTTCATGCTGCAAACGTCGATTTGTTGTCGAGCAACTCAAGTCGCAAGTTGTGGTGACAGTGGACAAGATAGTCGTCCATTGCTGGAGCTCATCAATGCAAGCCGGCGAGACTTCCTTGTTTGCCGACCCACTCGTTTGACCAATGAAAGGCAGTTTGCAACGGCGGAGTCCAACCCAAGACACACTTAGGACCACCCCCTCATTTGAATAACATTTCCTCCTCCTGGCAGGGCCTTTGCTGCATAAAATAAATAAATGCAGAGAGCAGAGCGTTTTTTTTTTAATTGATTGATATTTAATTCTATTGATATATTTTTGTATTTATTTCAACATTTATTTTTATATTTACTTTTATTTTTGAATCTCGTTTTTTATTTTATTTATATATATATATATATATATATTTATTAATTTTTTGAAATATATTTTCTATATCCGTTTTAATTTTTACTTTTAGTAATTTAGTTATTTATTTAGTCATTTTTTTTATTTTTAATTTGGGCAGTTTTGGTCCTCCATACTCTTCAGCATTAATGCAGCTCAACTTTGTATCACCTAGATTTATAATAGAGCGACTTTCAAGTCAGGTCAAATTAGACCCATTTCCTTCATATTTAAAAATGTCACGTTCACAAAAAAAACTAAACAATAATAATAATATTGATAATAATAACAATAAAAGGCCTTTTGGGGATATATGATCATTAATTTGGTTAACAATGATCCTATTATTATCCTTTATAATGTACAAGTAATGCAGGGTGGATTATTCTAGATATTCAGCCACCCACACACCTTAAACTCACAGGACTCTTCTATGATGATCTCTAGCCTGCTGTGCTCTCCAAGAATGGGCTTGCCCATTTCAGAGATTCTCCTAGCCTCTTCCTCCTCAGGGGTAGGGTGACCTGTTGAAGATGATGCAGAATTTCCTTCACTTACTGCAGCAGTGCCTATTTCGGCCATCACGAAATGCAGTCCCATATTTATTTACACATTCATACATTTTGATATTTTTTTGCACAAGTAGCTATGTTGATGTGTTGAATCGGCTGCTCTCCGTCATTCACTTGCAGTTACCTAAAGTATGCCAGCTTCTGATTGGTTAGTGTCAGCTGATAGGGGATCAGGAATTTTGACGCTCTAGCTGCTGTGTATGAAGAGTAAAGTTTAAACTACTTTTTTTTATTAACAGTCCCATTAACCACCACCGAATCCTCACATTAGACTATAGCTACGCGACATGTATTTCTTGTAAGTTTCTGAGTTCTTTCTGCCACTTTATAAAGTCATAAATTTGGAACTTTATAAACTCGCAAATTTGCCACTTTATAAACTCCGTCCGTCCGTCCGTCTTCTTCCGCTCATCCGGGGTCGGGTCGCGGGGGCAGCAGCTTTAGCAGGGAAGCCCAGACTTCCCTCTCCCCAGCCACTTCAGCCAGCTCATCCGACGGGACCCCAAGGCGTTCCCAGGACAGCCGAGAGACATAGTCTCTCCAGCGTGTCCTGGGTCGTCCCCGGGGCCTCCTGCCGGTAGGACATGCCCGGAACTCCTCCCCAGGGAGGCATCCGAACCAGATGCCCGAGCCACCTCAACTGGTTCCTCTCAACGTGGAGGAGCAGCGACTCGACGCTGAGTCCCTCTCGGATGACCGAGCTTCTCACCCTCTCTAAGGGAGAGCCGCTTGTATCCGGGATCTTGTTCTTTCAGTCACGACCCACAGCTCGTGACCATAGGTGAGGGTAGGAACGTAGATCGACCGGTAAATCGAGAGCTTTGCCTTTCGGCTCAGCTCCTTCTTCACCACAACGGACCGATACAGCGTCCGCATCACTGCAGACGCTGCACCGATCCGCCTGTCGATCTCCCGCTCTAACCTACCCTCACTCGTGAACAAGACCCCAAGATACTTGAACTCCTCCACTTGGGGCAGGACCTCCTCCCCGACCCGGAGAGGGCACTCCACCCTTTTCCGACTGAGGACCATGGTCTCGGATTTGGAGGTGCTGATCCTCATCCCAACCGCTTCACACTCGGCTGCGAACCGCTCCAGTGAGAGCTGGAGGTCACGGCTTGAAGAAGCCAACAGCACCACATCATCTGCAAAAAGCAGAGATGCAATGCTGAGGCCACCAAACCGGACCCCCTCAACGCCTCGGCTACGCCTAGAAATTCTGTCCATAAAAGTTATGAACAGAATCGGTGACAAAGGGCAACCTTGGCGGAATCCAACCCTCACCGGAAACAAATTCGACTTACTGCCGGCAATGCGGACCAGACTCTGACATCGGTCGTACAGGGACCGAATAGCCCGTATCAGTGGGCTCGGTAACCCATACTCCCGAAGCACCCCCCACAGAACTCCCCGAGGGACACGGTCAAACGCCTTCTCCAAGTCCACAAAGCACATGTGGACTGGTTGGGCGAATTCCCACGCACCCTTGAGGACCCTGCTGAGGGTGTAGAGCTGGTCCACTGTTCCACGGCCGTGACGAAAACCACACTGCTCCTCCTGGATCCAAGATTCGACCTCCCGACGGACCCTCCTCTCCAGCACCCCTGAATAGACCTTACCTGGGAGGCTGAGGAGTGTGATCCCTCTAAAGTTGGAACACACCCTGCGGTCCCCCTTCTTAAAAAGGGGAACCACCACCCCGGTCTGCCAATCCAGAGGCACCGTCCCCGATGTCCACGCGATGCTGCAGAGACGTGTCAACCACGACAGCCCTACAACATCCAGAGCCTTTAGGAACTCCGGGCGGATCTCATTCACCCGCGAGGCCCTGCCACCGAGAAGCTTTCCAACCACCTCGGCGACTTCGACCCCAGAGATAGGGGAGCCCACCTCAGAGTCCCCAGACCCTGCTTCCTCAAAGGAAGGCGTGTTGGTGGAATTGAGGAGGTCTTCGAAGTACTCTCCCCACCGGTTCACGACGTCCCGAGTCGAGGTCAACAGCACTCCGTCTCCACTATACACAGTGTTAACGGTGCACTGCTTTCCTCTCCTGAGACGCCGGATGGTGGACCAGAATTTCCTCGAAGCTGTCCGGAAGTCGTTTTCCATGGCCTCACCGAACTCCTCCCATGCCCGAGTTTTTGCCTCAGCGACCGCCAATGCCGCATTCCGCTTGGCCAGCCGGTACCCGTCAGCAGCCTCCGGAGTCCCACAGGCCAAAAAGGCCCGATAGGACTCCTTCTTCAGCTTGACGGCATCCCTTACCGCTGGTGTCCACCAGCGTGTTCGAGGATTGCCGCCACGACAGGCACCAACCACCTTACGGCCACAGCTCCGATCGGCCGCCTCAACAATTGAAGCGCGGAACATGGTCCACTCGGACTCAATGTCCCCCGCCTCCCCCGGGACAATGGAGAAGCTCTGCTGGAGATGGGCGTTGAAACTCTTTCTGACAGGGGATTCTGCCAGACGTTCCCAGCAGACCCTCACAGTACGTTTGGGCCTGCCTGGTCGGACCGGCATCTTACCCCGCCATCGGAGCCAACACACCACCAGGTGGTGATCAGTTGACAGCTCCGCCCCTCTCTTAACCCGAGTGTCCAACACATACGGCCACAAGTCCGATGACACGACTACAAAGTCGATCATCGAACTACGGCCTAGAGTGTCCTGGTGCCAGGTGCACATACTGTATGGACACTCTTGTGCTTGAACATGGTGTTCGTTATGGACAGTCCGTGGCGAGCACAGAAGTCCAATAACAAAACACCACTCGGGTTTCGATCGGGGGGGCCATTCCTCCCAATCACGCCCCTCCAGGTCTCACTGTCATTACCCACGTGAGCGTTGAAGTCCCCCAGTAGAACGAGGGAGTCCCCAGGGGGTGCGCTCTCCAGCACACCCTCCAAGGACTCCAGAAAGGGTGGGTACTCTGAGCTGCTGTTCGGTGCATAAGCACAAACAACAGTCATGACCCATCCCCCCACCCGAAGGCGGAGGGAGGCTACCCTCTCATTCACCGGGGTAAACCCCAACGTACAGGCGGCTAGCTGGGGGGCAATGAGTATGCCCACACCTGCTCTGCGCCTCTCATCGTGGGCAACTCCAGAGTGGAAGAGGGTCCAGCCCCTCTCGAGAGGATTGGTACCAGAACCCAAGCCGTGTGTGGAGGTGAGTCCGACGATATCTAGTCGGAACTTCTCAGCCTCGCACACCAGCTCGAGCTCCTTCCCTGTCAGAGAGGTGACATTCCATGTCCCCAGAGCTAGCTTCAGTAGCCGGGGGTCAGACCGCCAAGGCCCCCGCCTTTGGCTGCCACCCAACTCACTGCGCACCCGACCCCTTTGGCCCCTTCTACCGGTGGTGAGCCCATGGGAAGGGGGACCCACGTTGCCTTTTCGGGCTGTGCCCGGCCGGTCCCCATGGGTATAGGCCCGGCCACCAGACGCTCGCCTTCGAGCCCCACCTCCAGGCCTAGCTCCAGAGGGGGGCACCGGTGACCCGCGTCCGGGCAAGGGAAACGAAGATCCAAGGTTTGTGTTCGTCATTGGGGTCGTTTGAGCCATGCTTTGTCTGGTCCCTCACCTAGGACCTGTTTGCCTTGGGTGGCCCTACCAGGGGCATGAAGCCCCGGACAACATAGCTCCCAGGTTCATTGGGACACGCAAACCCCTCCACCACGATAAGGTGATGACTCACGGAGGGGCACTTTATAAACTTCCAAATATATGTGAAAAAAAAACTTGCAAATTTGCCACATATACTTTATAAACTTCCAAATATATGTGGCAAATTTGCAAGTTTTTTTCTCGTAATATTGCCCCGACCTCTAAAAAAAATATTTATACGTGGCCCTAATACGCCGTCATAGTTTTGAATCATTTAATTTCTCTTAATTAAATAAAATCACAACTTACAAACTGCATTTCATGTTGACTTTTTTCAAACATTTAATGTAAATGTGTTTGATTTGAAAATTGGGAAACTATGCAAAAAATAATTTGACGAGAACTTCAGCGGGCAAATAAACAGCACTGTATTAGTCAATCGCGGGCGGATCGCAAGACAAAAAAAAAAAAACATAAGTCTATCATCCATCCTCACAATAACATTTGTCACTTCAATAACAATCTAATGTCTTTTCTGACACGGGTCAGCATACAACACCGCAAAATTGAAGGAAAATACCAAGTTGCCCACAAAAAAATTTTTTAAATCCTAAAAGATTTTTTAATCGATGACAGACTCCACACACAAACATCAACAAATCAGGCATTTAACATTTTTGGTCGTATTGTGTGTGGTCTGCTCCGATAATCTCAACACAGAACACCACACAAAGATTTTTCTCCACCACCGGTCTAGATGCTAGTCCTCTGAGGCAGAGGTCTTGCATGATCACATGATCTCACAAAGACAAGACGAGCAGACACTTCCAGATATGAGCCAATGGTTGCTGAGTGTTCCAGAAGAGAACCTGACACAGGAGCGTTGTAAAACGGCAATTTTGGCAAGAAAAGACTTGCTTTAGAAAATACTTCCTGCTGTTTGGGGAATCCACTGTTATACAAAAAACACCATCAGGTAGGACATACTTAGTTCAGCGCTTGTCTACGAAAATAAGGCCAGCAGTACTTGCATAAATTTGCATTTTAGCATTAGCTTCCGATCATTTGTTTCACCTCTATTTATCAAGGTAAGGTAAATGAGAACAGATTCTCATTTGCTCTCTCTGTCCCTTTTTCTGCTCTTTTCCTGCTCGTCATTCTCTTCAGACTACCATATGTGGTGCTAGAGTTTGAAACAAGTAACCACTTGGATATTCACAACGCCCTAGCACTGTGCCCTAGTCACCATCGTAATGAAGGCTCATTAGCCCTGTTGAACCGGGGATGGAGTAACTCATTTCTGAAGACTTAAAAAAAAGATGTGTTTACTACCTAGGCCAGTGATTCCCAACCTTTATTGAGCCAAAGCACATATTTTAAGTTTGAAAAGTCTCACGGCACACCACCAAATCTTCAATCATCATCAAAAATCTTATAAAAAGTAAATACATGTCAATTATATACTTTCTACAATCTAATAGAAGAACCAATGTTTGTTCTGCCTGTCACTAGTTGCTGGCATATATACAAGTAGATGAACAAAGATACATTATTTGCTATAAATACTGTAAGTACTTTTCTGAGCAATTACGTGAAATTTGATCATTTCACTTTGAGCGCTTTCATGGTACATTAATGTGCCCCGGCACACTGTTTGGGATTCACTGGCTAAGACATTTGACCTCATCTTATTTGGCCAAATGGTGTCAATTATATAATCAGAAACATCTATGTATGGAACCAGATTGAACCATACTGTATGTTGTCCTGCCACTTCGTGGGGACTAACAAAAGTGATTGTTTGGCTGCTCTCTTAAATTAACGAGCAGTAGAGAGCAGCAAATCTACTAAGTGTTCTGTAAAAGAGAATATGAGGCCTTTGGATTATCAAATACATTTCACAGCATCTATTTATGTCCACAGTATTGGTTATTTGTGTACAAACTGGTGTTTGGAATACTTCAACACAACAGACAAACTTATGTGTCTTACCCTGATTCAGCAGTAATGCTGTAAAAACATAAATAATGATTAAATCACCATATTCCAATTCCCATGTTAGTATGACAACAAATACATTTAAATCAACCAAGCAATCATATTCCATAACCCTAAAAGCGTAAAAATCTAAAATGGATGGACTGCATGAAGTTAACCCGACCAATGACCACTTCCATAATCCAATGAGATCCAAAATAAAGATTTGGTGAAGTTGTCATTAGTTGATTTTTGTGTTAAACATTTGCTAAACATAGGGACAGATGCTAATTTGACTATTTTGTATAACGCTAACTGAATGAATGAGTTGGAGTTTTATAAATACCGTGAGTTTAAAAAAAAATTCATTAATTGCACAAATTACAGTAAACTGTTTGTGTACATAGTGGCCTGATGAAAAATAAGCACTTTGGATTGAAAGTTCTTGTTTATGTACAGTACAACTATCATCAAACAAATATCTGCCCTTGCTGTTTACAATATCTATTGTCAAAAAGTAGCGAGGGTTTTTTGATTTTATATATATATATATATATATACACATATATAGTATGTGTATATATATATATATAGTATGTGTATACAGTATATATTGTATGTATGTATATATATATATATATATATATATATATATATATGTATATATATATATATATATATATTGTATGTATGTATATATATATATTGTATGTATGTATATATATATTGTATGTATATATATACTGTATATATATAGAAATTCCCCAATATTTTAAAAGAGTGGGGTTTTGTAATCATTCACTCAATAACACACATTTGTTATTTGAAGGGGTTTACTTACCAGAGAGTCCTCGCTTCAGCCATTTAGGTTCTTTGAGCACAATAAAGAAGTTTTCCTGTTTTTCATACTCCTCCACATTTATAATGCGAACTTTTAAGGTGTGTCTGGAGGCATACAAGACGCACAAAAAACACAATTACTGTATATTAGGTCCACAAAATATGAAGGGGAAACCAAGTGGAACGTGGAAAGCTTGTACAGTATCTCAACAAATAAAACGTTTAAATTTCTACACTTCAGTCACAGGATTACCTCACAACTTGAAACCCATCAAATACTGAGGTAATGGAGAGTCATTTTCATTGAGGAAGGCTACATTTCCCCTTGTTGAAAGTGATAATGGGCAACGTAAAACGCAGAGGAAAACAACTGAGAATGCGTGATGATTAATTCTTTGCAACTGCATAAAAACAAAAGTAATAGTCTTAATCAAACGAAGCGGCACTGGCTCACCTGATGAACACAAATGTAATGTTTATTTCTATTTTTCTGAATTTATTATTTTCCTTTTACCAACATATACACACATACCAGATATTTTAGTTGTGACATATTATTTTTCTGATAGGGCAATATAGCGCTACTCTATACGACAATTTATGATGTCACAACAATAATTCCCGTTCTTCCGGGTGGCAAAAGCCGAAGCACTCTCATCGCAGCACTCGTGGGGGGACCACTTTACCATGTGATTTGGCCAAGGAGGAGCAATTAAGAAAACAAGTTAAATGAAAAATGTTCTACTTGCATGAGAGTTGGCAAGCCACACCCATTTCTTGAAAGACAGAAAGTGGGTCTGGAAAGGCTGCCATTGATCACTATTTGGCCCGGCTCAAAATGGCCGGGCAAATCAAGTTCATTTATTTGCTGTGACATATATATATCGTATCGTATAGTGGAGATGGGGTGCTGCTAACCTCGACTGGGGACGTCGTAAATCGGTGGGGAGAATACTTCGAATACCTCCTTAATTCCACCGACACGTCTTCCTTTGAGGAAGCAGTGTCTGGGGACTCTGAGGTGAGCTCTGATATGTCTAGGGTCGAAGTCACTGAGGTGGTTAGAAACCTCCTCGGTGGCAGGGCCCTGGGGGGTAATGGGGTCCACCCATGAAATCCTAAATGCTCTGCATGTTGTGGGGCTGTCATGGTTGACACGCCTCTATAATATCGCGTGGCCATCTGGGACATTGCCTCTGGATTGGCAGACCGGGATGGTGGTCCCCCTTTTTAAAAATATAGAGGGATCACACTCCTCGGCTTCCCTGGTAAGGTCTATTCAGGGGTGCTGGAGAGGAGGGTCCGTCGGGAAGTCGAATCTCGGATTCAGGAAGAGCAGTGTGGTTTTCGTCCTGGCCAGCTCTACACCCGAGGCAGGATGCTCGAGGGTGCATGGGAGTTCGCCCAACCAGTCCAAATGTGCTTGACTTGGAGAAGGCGTTTGACCGTGTCACTCGGGGAGTCCTGTGGGGGGTGCTTCGGGAGTACGGGGTACCGAGTTTCCAGTGAGGGTTTGACTCCGCCAGGGCTGCCCTTGATCACCGATTCTGTTCATAGTTTTTGCGGACATAATTTCTAGGTGCAGCAGAGGCGTTGAGGGAGTCCGCTTTGGTGGCCTCAACATTGCATCTCTGCTTTTTGCAGATGATGTGGTGCTGTTGGCTTCTTCAAGCCATGATCTTCAACTCACTGGAGCGGTTCGCAGCCAAGTGTGAAGCGGTTGGGATGAAAATCATCACCTCCAAATCCGAGACAACGGTCCTCAGTCGGAAAAGGGTGGATTGCCTTCTCCGGGTCGGGGATGAGATCCTGCCTCAAGTGGAGGAGTTCAAGTATCTTGGGGTCTTGTTTACGATTGAGGGTAGGTTGGAGCGGGAGATCGACACGTAGATCGGTGCAGCATCTGCAGTGATGCGGACTCTGTATTGGTCCGTTGTGGTGAAGAAGGAGCTGAGTCGAAAGGCAAAGCTCTCGATTGATGGGTTCATCTATGTTCCTACCCTTACCTATGGTCACGAGCTGTGGGTCGTGACCGAAATAACAAGATCAAGCGGCCGAAATTTGTTTCCTCCGCAGGGTGTCCGGGCTCTCCCTTAGAGATAGGGTGAGAAGCTCGGTCATCCGGGAGGGACTCAGTGTCGAGCTGCTACTCCTCCGCGTTGAGAGGAACCAGTTGAGGTGGCTCGGGCATCTGGTTCGGATGCCTCCTGTATGCCTCCCCAGAGAAGTGTTCCGGGCATGTCGCACCGGCGAGAGGCCCCAGGTGCGACGCAGGACACGCTGCAGAGACTATGTCTCTCGGCTGGCCTGGGAACACCTTGGGATCTCGTTGGAGAAACTGGTTGAAGTGGCTGGGGAGAGGGAAGTCTGCTTCATTGCGACTGTGCCCAGACTGACTCGCTGGTAAAGCCTGGTTTCCAGGCTAGGTTCAGGGAGTCTCATATTCACAAGGCAATGTGTCTCTAACTGGCTAGCCTTCTTTTTCTGCCATAATATGTCCTATGGGTCTGTCAAAAAATAAGCTACAATAGAGTACTGTAAACTGCTTGGAAGGGAGACCCAACAATGACATTTCAACAGTTAAGGTGATTCGAAATAGAAAAACGGATTTGTTTCCAGAGGTGGCAAATCCAGGTCCTGTAAGTAAAAACCCTGCCATAGTTTGGCTTTAGCGCCTTGTGCTAGATCTCTAGCAGGTATCCGAGCACCTGGGGAGCTAGCTAGGGAGCTCGCTAGCTAGCAACTGGGCTTAAAGCCAAACTGTGGCAGGGTTTTTACTTTCTGGACCATACAAAGATGCAGAAATGCTGTACTAAATACAGTGCTGCTCAAAAATGTGTGAACCCTTAAGTTTTTGTATAAAATATTAAAATGTTTATACCTTATACTCTACAATGCTGACATTGAAAATAATGGACTTGAAAAAAAGAATGACAATATAGTCATTCATTACTGAGCAAAAGTTGTTGATTTAAGAAAAACTCAAGATTTCATGGGTGCAAAAGAATGTAAACCTCCCACTTAATCAGACATTGCACCTCTTTTTGCAATGAGAACTTCATCCAAACACTTCAGTGATTTATCAGTCTTTCACATCTACGCTGGGGGAATTTTTGCCACTTTTCCATGCAAAATGCAGCCAGTTGGGAGAGGTTAGATGGGCGTCTAGCATAAACTGCCCGCTTCAGGTCCCGCCACAGTATTTTGAAAGAATTTCAGTCAGGATTTTAACTGGGCACTTTCAGAACATGAATCTTGTTTTTCAGACATTCCTTGGTTGTATTGCTGGAATGCTTTGGATTATTGTAATGTTGGATGATTCATCGTCTACCAAGCTGTAACTTCACAAATGACGGCTATGTTCTAGGATTTCACAATATTCCTTTGAATTCATGATTCCCTGGACTATGTGGAGTTGTCCAGGTCCTGAGGATGAAAAGCCAGCCCAGAACTTAACATTCTTATCACCCTGCTTCACTGTAGGGAGAAGGTTCTTTTGCTGGTATGCAGTGTTGACTTTTCACCAGACATCACTGTTTTAAGAGGGAAGTCTGCTTCATTGTGACTGTGCCCAGACTCACTCGCTGGTAAAGCCTGGTTTCCAGGCTAGGCTCGGGGAGTCTCATATTCACAAGGCAATGTGTCTCTAACTGGCTAGCCTTCTTTTTCTGCCATAATATGTCCTATGGGTCTGTCAAAAAATAAGCTACAATACAGTACTGTAAACTGCTTGGAAGGGAGACCCAAATATGTCCATACATTACATTTCAACAGTTAAGCTGATTCAAAATAGAAAAACTGACTTGTTTCCAGAGGTAGCAAATCCAGGTCCAGTAAGTAAAAACCCTGCCACAATTTGGCTTTAGCCCCTTGTGCTAGCTAGCACCTGGAGCTAAAGCCAAATTATGGCAGGGGTTTTACTTTCTGGACCTGGATTTTGTAGTATATATATCAGGCCTGAAGTAGCGCTGTAACTCGGCCATAGGAAGTCAGTAAAAACTGAGAATAAGAAGCAAGTGTGATGTGAACATACAACAATGGCGGGGAATAAATTTACGAAAGTGTCCGGTTGGCATAGCGTGACTAATAGGAGGTACACTGTGTAACTGCGACTGGTACCACAATTTCCAGGCCGGGGCAAGTGTCCTCTTTTCTCTGAAAATGGGAATATGGTCATCCTCGATTTACAATCTTTTTCGTTTAGTACAGTACACTAGCTTAGACCATAGTCACTTGCATTTTGCCACCCGGAAGTAACCTGGCGCCTATCGTTTATAAACATTCTAATTTGCGCTAAAGATTATGGTGACAATGATAAAGTGGACTTCATGGACAAACGTTTTGTGACTACATCTTCAACTTTTCAACTGATTCAATAAATCAGACATTCTGGACAAGTCCATGTGTTTCATTTGAAGGAACGGTTTTGGGGAAGGCTGTTTTCTTTTACCAAACAAGAACTGGTAAAGACAATTGTAGTGGTAGACCTTGGTGTGGAAGAACATACTATAAATGGACTGTAAGGACCTCACATTAGACTATAGCTACGCGACATGTATTTCTTGTAAGTTTCTGAGTTCTTTCTGCCACTTTATAAAGTCATAAATTTGGAACTTTATAAACTCGCAAATTTGCCACTTTATAAACTCCGTCCGTCCGTCCGTCTTCTTCCGCTCATCCGGGGTCGGGTCGCGGGGGCAGCAGCTTTAGCAGGGAAGCCCAGACTTCCCTCTCCCCAGCCACTTCAGCCAGCTCATCCGACGGGACCCCAAGGCGTTCCCAGGACAGCCGAGAGACATAGTCTCTCCAGCGTGTCCTGGGTCGTCCCCGGGGCCTCCTGCCGGTAGGACATGCCCGGAACTCCTCCCCAGGGAGGCATCCGAACCAGATGCCCGAGCCACCTCAACTGGTTCCTCTCAACGTGGAGGACAACACAATTACTGTATATTAGGTCCACAAAATATGAAGGGGAAACCAAGTGGAACGTGGAAAGCTTGTACAGTATCTCAACAAATAAAACGTTTAAATTTCTACACTTCAGTCACAGGATTACCTCACAACTTGAAACCCATCAAATACTGAGGTAATGGAGAGTCATTTTCATTGAGGAAGGCTACATTTCCCCTTGTTGAAAGTGATAATGGGCAACGTAAAACGCAGAGGAAAACAACTGAGAATGCGTGATGATTAATTCTTTGCAACTGCATAAAAACAAAAGTAATAGTCTTAATCAAACGAAGCGGCACTGGCTCACCTGATGAACACAAATGTAATGTTTATTTCTATTTTTCTGAATTTATTATTTTCCTTTTACCAACATATACACACATACCAGATATTTTAGTTGTGACATATTATTTTTCTGATAGGGCAATATAGCGCTACTCTATACGACAATTTATGATGTCACAACAATAATTCCCGTTCTTCCGGGTGGCAAAAGCCGAAGCACTCTCATCGCAGCACTCGTGGGGGGACCACTTTACCATGTGATTTGGCCAAGGAGGAGCAATTAAGAAAACAAGTTAAATGAAAAATGTTCTACTTGCATGAGAGTTGGCAAGCCACACCCATTTCTTGAAAGACAGAAAGTGGGTCTGGAAAGGCTGCCATTGATCACTATTTGGCCCGGCTCAAAATGGCCGGGCAAATCAAGTTCATTTATTTGCTGTGACATATATATATCGTATCGTATAGTGGAGATGGGGTGCTGCTAACCTCGACTGGGGACGTCGTAAATCGGTGGGGAGAATACTTCGAATACCTCCTTAATTCCACCGACACGTCTTCCTTTGAGGAAGCAGTGTCTGGGGACTCTGAGGTGAGCTCTGATATGTCTAGGGTCGAAGTCACTGAGGTGGTTAGAAACCTCCTCGGTGGCAGGGCCCTGGGGGGTAATGGGGTCCACCCATGAAATCCTAAATGCTCTGCATGTTGTGGGGCTGTCATGGTTGACACGCCTCTATAATATCGCGTGGCCATCTGGGACATTGCCTCTGGATTGGCAGACCGGGATGGTGGTCCCCCTTTTTAAAAATATAGAGGGATCACACTCCTCGGCTTCCCTGGTAAGGTCTATTCAGGGGTGCTGGAGAGGAGGGTCCGTCGGGAAGTCGAATCTCGGATTCAGGAAGAGCAGTGTGGTTTTCGTCCTGGCCAGCTCTACACCCGAGGCAGGATGCTCGAGGGTGCATGGGAGTTCGCCCAACCAGTCCAAATGTGCTTGACTTGGAGAAGGCGTTTGACCGTGTCACTCGGGGAGTCCTGTGGGGGGTGCTTCGGGAGTACGGGGTACCGAGTTTCCAGTGAGGGTTTGACTCCGCCAGGGCTGCCCTTGATCACCGATTCTGTTCATAGTTTTTGCGGACATAATTTCTAGGTGCAGCAGAGGCGTTGAGGGAGTCCGCTTTGGTGGCCTCAACATTGCATCTCTGCTTTTTGCAGATGATGTGGTGCTGTTGGCTTCTTCAAGCCATGATCTTCAACTCACTGGAGCGGTTCGCAGCCAAGTGTGAAGCGGTTGGGATGAAAATCATCACCTCCAAATCCGAGACAACGGTCCTCAGTCGGAAAAGGGTGGATTGCCTTCTCCGGGTCGGGGATGAGATCCTGCCTCAAGTGGAGGAGTTCAAGTATCTTGGGGTCTTGTTTACGATTGAGGGTAGGTTGGAGCGGGAGATCGACACGTAGATCGGTGCAGCATCTGCAGTGATGCGGACTCTGTATTGGTCCGTTGTGGTGAAGAAGGAGCTGAGTCGAAAGGCAAAGCTCTCGATTGATGGGTTCATCTATGTTCCTACCCTTACCTATGGTCACGAGCTGTGGGTCGTGACCGAAATAACAAGATCAAGCGGCCGAAATTTGTTTCCTCCGCAGGGTGTCCGGGCTCTCCCTTAGAGATAGGGTGAGAAGCTCGGTCATCCGGGAGGGACTCAGTGTCGAGCTGCTACTCCTCCGCGTTGAGAGGAACCAGTTGAGGTGGCTCGGGCATCTGGTTCGGATGCCTCCTGTATGCCTCCCCAGAGAAGTGTTCCGGGCATGTCGCACCGGCGAGAGGCCCCAGGTGCGACGCAGGACACGCTGCAGAGACTATGTCTCTCGGCTGGCCTGGGAACACCTTGGGATCTCGTTGGAGAAACTGGTTGAAGTGGCTGGGGAGAGGGAAGTCTGCTTCATTGCGACTGTGCCCAGACTGACTCGCTGGTAAAGCCTGGTTTCCAGGCTAGGTTCAGGGAGTCTCATATTCACAAGGCAATGTGTCTCTAACTGGCTAGCCTTCTTTTTCTGCCATAATATGTCCTATGGGTCTGTCAAAAAATAAGCTACAATAGAGTACTGTAAACTGCTTGGAAGGGAGACCCAACAATGACATTTCAACAGTTAAGGTGATTCGAAATAGAAAAACGGATTTGTTTCCAGAGGTGGCAAATCCAGGTCCTGTAAGTAAAAACCCTGCCATAGTTTGGCTTTAGCGCCTTGTGCTAGATCTCTAGCAGGTATCCGAGCACCTGGGGAGCTAGCTAGGGAGCTCGCTAGCTAGCAACTGGGCTTAAAGCCAAACTGTGGCAGGGTTTTTACTTTCTGGACCATACAAAGATGCAGAAATGCTGTACTAAATACAGTGCTGCTCAAAAATGTGTGAACCCTTAAGTTTTTGTATAAAATATTAAAATGTTTATACCTTATACTCTACAATGCTGACATTGAAAATAATGGACTTGAAAAAAAGAATGACAATATAGTCATTCATTACTGAGCAAAAGTTGTTGATTTAAGAAAAACTCAAGATTTCATGGGTGCAAAAGAATGTAAACCTCCCACTTAATCAGACATTGCACCTCTTTTTGCAATGAGAACTTCATCCAAACACTTCAGTGATTTATCAGTCTTTCACATCTACGCTGGGGGAATTTTTGCCACTTTTCCATGCAAAATGCAGCCAGTTGGGAGAGGTTAGATGGGCGTCTAGCATAAACTGCCCGCTTCAGGTCCCGCCACAGTATTTTGAAAGAATTTCAGTCAGGATTTTAACTGGGCACTTTCAGAACATGAATCTTGTTTTTCAGACATTCCTTGGTTGTATTGCTGGAATGCTTTGGATTATTGTAATGTTGGATGATTCATCGTCTACCAAGCTGTAACTTCACAAATGACGGCTATGTTCTAGGATTTCACAATATTCCTTTGAATTCATGATTCCCTGGACTATGTGGAGTTGTCCAGGTCCTGAGGATGAAAAGCCAGCCCAGAACTTAACATTCTTATCACCCTGCTTCACTGTAGGGAGAAGGTTCTTTTGCTGGTATGCAGTGTTGACTTTTCACCAGACATCACTGTTTTAAGAGGGAAGTCTGCTTCATTGTGACTGTGCCCAGACTCACTCGCTGGTAAAGCCTGGTTTCCAGGCTAGGCTCGGGGAGTCTCATATTCACAAGGCAATGTGTCTCTAACTGGCTAGCCTTCTTTTTCTGCCATAATATGTCCTATGGGTCTGTCAAAAAATAAGCTACAATACAGTACTGTAAACTGCTTGGAAGGGAGACCCAAATATGTCCATACATTACATTTCAACAGTTAAGCTGATTCAAAATAGAAAAACTGACTTGTTTCCAGAGGTAGCAAATCCAGGTCCAGTAAGTAAAAACCCTGCCACAATTTGGCTTTAGCCCCTTGTGCTAGCTAGCACCTGGAGCTAAAGCCAAATTATGGCAGGGGTTTTACTTTCTGGACCTGGATTTTGTAGTATATATATCAGGCCTGAAGTAGCGCTGTAACTCGGCCATAGGAAGTCAGTAAAAACTGAGAATAAGAAGCAAGTGTGATGTGAACATACAACAATGGCGGGGAATAAATTTACGAAAGTGTCCGGTTGGCATAGCGTGACTAATAGGAGGTACACTGTGTAACTGCGACTGGTACCACAATTTCCAGGCCGGGGCAAGTGTCCTCTTTTCTCTGAAAATGGGAATATGGTCATCCTCGATTTACAATCTTTTTCGTTTAGTACAGTACACTAGCTTAGACCATAGTCACTTGCATTTTGCCACCCGGAAGTAACCTGGCGCCTATCGTTTATAAACATTCTAATTTGCGCTAAAGATTATGGTGACAATGATAAAGTGGACTTCATGGACAAACGTTTTGTGACTACATCTTCAACTTTTCAACTGATTCAATAAATCAGACATTCTGGACAAGTCCATGTGTTTCATTTGAAGGAACGGTTTTGGGGAAGGCTGTTTTCTTTTACCAAACAAGAACTGGTAAAGACAATTGTAGTGGTAGACCTTGGTGTGGAAGAACATACTATAAATGGACTGTAAGGACCCTAACCCTGAACCCCATCCAACACATTTGGGATGAACCGGAACTAAGATAGCGAGCGAAGCAGAGGTGGCAAATCCAGGTCCAGAAAGTAAAGACCCTGCCACAGTTTAGCTTTAGCCCCAGGTGCTAGCTTGCTTCCTAGCTAGCTACCATGGTGCTCGTTTACCTGCTTGGGAGGTAGCTAGCTAGCTAGCATCAATGGCTAAAGCCAAACTGTGGTAGGGTTTTTATTTTCTGGACCTGGATTTGCCACCTCTGGACCCAAGGCTATCTCCAACATTCGTAGGGGGTTAAAAAATACACACTCTACATTTCATTCCAGCCATTGCCTTGAGTTGCTGTCTTTGCCTCACCTGTTCTGTTCATTGGTAAATTCCAGCTCACCCTTGGC
This sequence comes from Vanacampus margaritifer, assembly GCF_051991255.1. Classification (NCBI taxonomy): domain Eukaryota; kingdom Metazoa; phylum Chordata; class Actinopteri; order Syngnathiformes; family Syngnathidae; genus Vanacampus; species Vanacampus margaritifer. Next base: position 18,178,512 of record NC_135447.1, on the reverse strand, counting down.
CTGCTCGTAATCCACTCCAGCTTTGGCACTGCCGTCCTCTGTGTGATATGGTACAGAAACGGTACCCCTGGAGCCTGAGTTCCTCACCACTGTCACCACCAGTGTGCCTGTGCTCTCACTCACCCGCAAAACCCCCTGACCAAAGGTGAAGATGCCAGCATGGTCATCATCCAAGATGGTGACCGTGGCAACCAGCGGCTCCACTAGTCTGCCCTTGGGTGAACATCCTGTCCCTTCATCACCACCCTCCTCTAACCTCAAATTTTGAAGTCTGACAAAGAAATGTTCATCCTCTTCAAAGATGTCATCATCCAAAATCTTCACCTAGGAAAGACTTTTAAAAATGAATACCCAAAACATTCTTCTGTTCATTTCATCTACAAATGTGTGATTGTAAATTATCAAAATATATCCCACCAACTCTTCATGATACGATGTATGTGCCATAAACGTTGACAAAACAATAAGGTTCAATTTACAGCTAACTCAATTGAATCAACATATAACAGCATCACAGAAAAATGCTAATTTTGTCACGTTTTGATCTGATCTCACATAGACCTGTTTTGTACACAAAAAAAACGACAATTATGAATCCAATATAAGCCTGTTCCTCCAGTGGGATAGAACTAAATATTGTTCCCATAAATTATATTTAATGACCTATTTTTTGCTCACCTTGATCTCTTTCCGCATCTCTCCTGGCTTAAATATCAAGGTTCCTTCATTAAATTCATAATCAGCATCAGCATTGGCAGAACCATTTTCCGTACAGTAGTCCACAGAAAAGGTGTTCTGTGCTGCACCCCCATCAAGGATCACCCAGAGGCTCAAAGTACCACAGTTCTCTGTACAAAGATACTGGGCACTTTCAAAACAAATGTGAGCACACGTGAGTTTGTCATCCCTCTGACCTGCGCGACGTGAGTGTTCAGCAACATGTTTCCTTAGTAGGTTTCCAGCACCTATCAACAAGCGAGTTGCCTGGATACGGTAAAAAGCTCGACTCTTCTTCTGCTGAACCAAAGTGGAGTAGTTGGCCATTTCGATAAGCTGGTCAAGGTTTTTCTCTGGGTGTTTATCCCTTAGGTCTTTTAACATACGAACCACCTATAAATTAAAGGATACAATTTATATAGTTTAATCAAAGTCAATAATGACATTCAATCAACGAGATCAACTATTGAAACAATTGTCAACATTGCATGTGAATGTTAAATGATGTGGCCAATCAAAAAACTTAATTATTAATAATCAATCACAATGCATGATAGCAATCCCCAGACAACATGCCATTTATGAATGACCAAAACTGCCAAAATTAAAAATAAATAAATGACTTAAAAAAAGAAAAAAACATATAAAAAAAAACACGTTTATGATAGCCCACTCATTTGAATAACTTTTCAACCTGACAGAGCATCTGCAGCATGTAAAAAATAAATGTGAGTGCAAAGCATATATATATATATATATATATATTAGTGATGCAGTGAATATTCGGTCATTAAAAATCTCCGCCCGAAAATGGCTGTTTTTGCCATTTTCGGCATTCGGCCGAGATAAAATTAAAGCCAAAAGAATATGGCCGAAATAGGATGTTGACGCAAGCACAAAAAAAACACCGCTGCAAGCAAGAGTCTGTTTTAATTTAACAGCGAACGTGGGGGTGAGTGTCCGCTTTTTCTTCTCGCTGGCGTTTTACCATGTGAGTAAGAGCTGCTCCCGGGGTCATTGCGCACACCGGAGGAGAGGGGCAAGGCTTGCTGTATAACATTTAAGCGGATCAAAAAAAGACAGAACTGCCGTGTACTGCAGTACAGGTGAGCCACTCTTTCTCCCGCAACGCCTTCCCTTTTTTTTAATAAGAGCCCCTCGAACGCTTCCACTTTTTTACTGACATCCCCGTGGCCGTGCTAAATCTGTTAGCTAATGCTAGCACTATTGCTTTCAACAGTTTTAAACACTGCTATCTCCGGGTGGCGACAGACCTGTACAGGACGCTGTGTGTGACTTTGCAGTCCGTTCCCGGAACCGATTAGCTCGTGCGAGCAAATGTATGTATTTATTTTTAAACGTTGGTGAATATGTGAATCTGCCGATTTTAAGTGCGCTGCATCTTGTCCTGCCGCACGCATCTGTGCCCGCCTGTACGAACTACATTGACTATGAAGTGCAATCGCACCGCCAGAAAATGCTCAACCCTCATTTGGTGTTTAATGTACCTTTGGTACCTTTGCTTAGTTAAAATGCCAGTGCTAAATAAATATTTTATAATAATATTATAATTTTAATTAATTATAACAAATGCAATGATAGCAAAAATTAGCATAGTTTTTTTCCCGGCGTTTCGGTTTTTGGCCAAGCATTTTTCATTTTCGGTTTTCCGTTTCGGCCAAACATTTTCATTTCGGTGTATCCCCAATATATATTGTTGTTTTTATTTCATTTGAAAAATATAAAATATAAAAAATTCAAAACAATTTTATTTTTTTATAATAATTTTTTTTATATCCGTTTTTATTTTCACTTTTATTCATTTATTTATTTACTTAGTTATTTATTAAATTTTTCAATTTGGGCACTTTTAGTCCTCCATAGCCAATGTGCCGCTAAGGGGAAAATAGTAGATGGCAGAAAATTCTGATTGAATGTTAAGAATTTATTTATTTTTTCTGGAGAGCTCAGTATTGTTCATTCGGTAATTTTTCGATATATATATATTTTTGTATGTGGGTGAGTATGTGTATGTGCGCGTGCAATGTTAAGAAAATTAAAGGAATATATATGATCAATACATCCAGGAAACAACAATAGGAACACTTAGAGGTGACTACCACTGCTAAAGTGTTTGCCCTCAATCTCTCTGTGTACTAGCCTGTCTCCTGGCATCACCTCCCACACTCATGACACTCGACTAACAAGCACTGCAAACCTTCTAAAACAGTATAGAATAAGTTATGTTTGCATTAGCTATTTAGGTTTACTTTAGTGTTGCCATGCCATGTTTAATGACTGTAAACAGATGTGTGACATGAAATTTAAATAGACAGCCCCAACAAATCTCATACAGGCTTTATATCTGGATTGGGCACCTACAGTAGACCTGCAAATGGGCACTAATATAGTCTTTGAGGAAAAAAAAAAACTACAGCATTTCAACCTTCTTTCCTTTGACCAAACATCTTGCTGCTTCCATACCTCGTCTTGGTTTTGCTCCATCTCACTTGGTGTTTGTACAGACACTGTAACACTTGAGGAGGTTCTAGGACAAGAAATGCCATCGGAGTTCTTTCCGTCCATGATAAAATCATGGCCTTTGGGTACAATGTCACCTTCCATTTCCACCACAATACCATGTCTTTTGTCAGCACGGTAACGTTTGTGAAGGTATTTGTAGAAGAGCAAGCGGCGGTCAGCGATCCAAGCCAGTAACACACACAGCGGAAAGTAAACCAGTGTCACTGTGGCTTCCCACACCTTAAAATACAGACAGTGTTAGTTTTTAATTATTTGCACACTTACAAAGGCGATCTAACAAAGAGAGTGTGTAGAAATGCACCTCTACGATCCCAGGCGATATGACAGCTAGTATGAGATAGAGCCAAATGTAGGCAAAAATACTCCAGAAAGATGTAATAAAAAACACTCGCAGGTGTTTGATCTTGCGAGACTCTCCATCAGGGATCACCCACACACATATGCCGATAATGACAAACATATTGAAGGCAGCGCTTCCAATAATGGTGCCAGGGCCCAGCTCCCCTGCGTGAAAGTTATGTCCACACACCTGTCAAGTGGAAAAAAATGATGGATAATAACAAATGTGATTATGTACATGATGATGTTAAACAAAAGTGGGGAAACTATGCAACACTATTTATTATTTAGGGCCAAAACGTTTGGGATGACTGCTTCATTTTGACCTAAGTTGTTGACAATGGTGATTGGGATCTCCTCATACTGTATGTACCAAGAGGAAAACCTAAATTATACTTTTTTTTGCGGTGTAATAAAATGGGGATGCGTTATTCTTACATAATGATTTTTTTTAAAATATACCTCAATGACAGAAAGCAAGATCTCAGGAGCAGAGGAGCCCAGAGCCATGAGTGTAAGGTTGGAGACGGTCTCATTCCAGATTCGAACTGTGGTTACTGTTGTCTCTCCATTGGGTTTGGTAATAGTTATCTCCTTCACCTACAAAATAGATATTTGTAAAGATTATTATCAATTGTCATCTGAGTGTCTATATTGGGCCATGATTACTAGAACACCAACAACCGGTCAATAGCTGAATGGCTGAAGCCTCCAGATAGTTGCTTGCTTTTGGATTTCATCAAGCCCCATTTTCGTGCACAGCACAAGTGTAGCACAAAGCTAACTAGTGGAGTTATCTTTCCTTGGTATTTTGCTTGACTAGCACAGATAGAATTGGGTGTTTTGCGTCATTTTGCACTGTTGTGGGATGGAATACAGCCGATTCTCGGCCAATCAAGAGTGGCTCTCCTCATTCCTATTAAAATTAGGGCAGTCAAAGAGCACACAGTGTTTGACACGGCAGAAGCACTCGCTGGGGTCCATGCATGATATTTGGCCCACGCAAAGCGTTTTTATACAGGTAAACTGCAAGATACAGCATCCCCTTGCGGATGATATAGTCAGCCGTGCATGTGACGTGGGCAATTGGAGATGGCCTTTCAACCTTGATGCATCCTTGTGTGAGCCCCCCATTGCTGTGCCGCACAGTCAAAGGGATGCTATTAAAATAATTAAATTATAATGATAATAATTTGTTTAATAAATTGGTTTTTAGAATGATTTAGAGGGATAGCCACATGCAGTTGTAATATTTATGAAGGAAACGTGAAGACATCTACCACACCGCCTATCTGCCTGCGCTTCGATCAAATCCACCAAAATCACATTACACCACCTACACACCTCTACCTAGAGCTGCTTTGTGTGAGTCTAAAATGTAATCTAACTTTTTGTCACCAAATTGCAAGATGCCCCAGCGAGGTGCAATGCGGATCCAAACACGGCAGACTAGACTTGCCCTGGCAAGAAAATGAAGATGCGTCCAATAATATGCTGTGCACACGGGTGCTTATCTATGAAAAAGGGCTCTCACACGGGTGCTTATATACAAAAATAGGGCCATTAGTGTGAAAGACTTTGATCTAATCTTTGTTTAAAATCAAGGAGTGTCTTTGTGGACACCTGAATTAACACTACAGCGATTAATTAAAATAACCAATTTTGTGAATATACATTAAATCATTTACACCCAGTCATTTTCATTGAAGCAACCCCCTTCGCCCCCAGCTGTTTTACTGGATTTTGACCGATTTTTGCAAGGTCCACAGAATATTGTGTTCTATTGCTATAAAAACATGGAAATTACCAAAAGAAAGATTAGTCTCTTCTATCATCAGGAAAAAAAAGTATATTTGTAACTGTTTCCATTTTGCAGCAATTGGCATTAGAATATTGCTAAATTTCATCATTATTCACATTCCTGTTTTCAACAGGAATGTGAACTAGAAAAATTCCCGCGGAAATTTTGAATGGGACTGCTGACTCTTGTAAATGAGCTGAACAGTTTAAAATTCAAACCACTGGAATCGCTCAAGAAATGTGGAAGTTAACCATAATCAACATCAACTAAAAATATCTCACTGTCCCTTTAAGAAAAATGCACTTTCACGCACACCCATTTGACTTTGTAAATGAGCTGAACAGTTTAAAATTTAAACGACTGGAATCGCTCAAGAAATGTGGAAGTTAACCATAATCAACATCAACTAAAAGTATCTCACTGTCCCTGAAAATGTATTTAAAAAAAATGTAAATGAGCTGAAGAGTTTAAAATTTAAACGACAAAAATCGGTCAAGAAATGTGGAAGTTAACCATAATCAACAGAAACTAAAAATATCTCACTGTCACTTTAAGAGCGCACACACATTTTTGACTTGGAGCCGTCACGCGCCCCACATTCCATTTAGATTGTATGAGAGACGCACCCCTTGAACAAAAGCCTCTCACGACTTAACGGTTCGAGATACAGATTCAAGAAATGGCTCGTTAGAACGGCAAGGGTTTGGGGAACACAAGCATGTTCTCATTTTTTTAATCGGATGAAAAATGACCAAATGAGAGCAGGTTGAAAACTTATGATTTATCAGAAATGAAGAGCGAAAGGCGCCTGAATTTAACATGGAAGAGATAGGCGAGTTCGTCCGACTTGTCCTCGCATAAAGTGAAAATAAAGGTACTAAATGACACCTTAGCCAAATAAAAGTTAGTTTGTCTGAAAGAAGACACTCGTGACTACAAAATGTGAGAATTTGATGTCTAGTGAGCAAAGATTGTGGCCATAGTGACGAGTTGAAGTGAAACTTTTGGAAGTACATTTATTTGTTCCCGCCACTCTAAAGTTAATTGCTCCACTCTGGCACTTGCAATACACAACAATGGGAGAAGGCTATTTGTCTGCTGTTTGCTCACTGTCTTTGAACCCGCACAGAGGGGAGAGCTTACATTCCTTAAAAAAGATTTTGACACTGAGCTAAAGATGGGAAAAATTCCTACAAAATGAGCTAAAATTCGTATCGGTCGGATAACGCATGCGTGCGCAGCGTGTCTTGGAAAAAGGTGCTTGATCTGTAATTTGTTCCCCCTTTCTCCATTCATTTCCTATGGGAGTTTTTGGGGAATTGCGTCGCCATGGTAACTTGGAATTCCTAGAAAAGTAATGCCGCACCGAGTCAGATCGAGCCGCATCGTTTGATACCTCATTTGTCCCGGTGCGATCTGCGGTACGGGCCGCATTTAAGCGGAAAAATCGGTGGAAGATTAAAAAATAAAAACTAGAAAAATTCCCGCGGAAATTTTGAATGGGACTGCTGACTCTTTGGTAATGAGCTGAACAGTTTAAAATTTAAACGACTGGAATCGGTCAAGAAATGTCGAAGTTAACCATAATGAACATCAACTAAAAGTATCTCACTGTCCCTGAAAATGTATTTCAAAAAATGTAAATGAGCTGAACAGTTTAAAATTTAAATGACTGGAATCGGTCAAGAAATGTGGAAGTTAACCATAATCTAAAAATATGTCACTGTCACTTTAAGAGCGCACATACATTTTTGACTTGGAGCCGTCACGCGCCCCACATTCCATTGAGATTGCATGAGAGAAGCACCCCTTGAACAAAAGCCTCTCATGACTTAACGGTTGAAGATACAGATTCAAGAAATGGCTCGTTAGAACGGCAAGGGTTTGGGGAACACGAGCATGTTCTCATTTTCTTAATCGGATAAAAAATGACCAAATGAGAGCAGGTTGAAAACTTATGATTTATCAGAAATGGAGAGAGGAAGGCGCCTGAAATTAACATGGCAGAGATAGGCGAGTTGGTCCGACTTGTCCGACCTTAAAGGGAAAATAAAGGTACTAAATGACACCTTAGCCAAATGAAAGTTAGTTTGTCTGAAAGAAGACACTCGTGACTACAAGATGTGAGAATTTGACGTCTAGTGAGCAAAGATTGTGGCCATGGTGACGAGTTGAAGTGAAACTTTTGCAAATAGAAGTAGACTTTTCTTTTTTTCCGCCACTCTAAAGTTAATTGGTCAACAGAGTGCGGTAGAAGCCTAATTCACTCACTGTCTTTGAACCCGCACAGAGGGGAGAGCTTTCATTCCTTAAAAAAGATTTCGACACTGAGCTAAAGATGGGAAAAATTCCTACAAAATGAGCTAAAATTCGTATCGGTCGGATAACGTATGCGCGCACAGAGTGTCTTGGAAAAAGGTGCTTTAGGTGTGCGATTTTGTCTTTCCATTTCCCATTCATTCCTAAGGCACTTTTTGGGGTATTGCGTCGCCATGGTAAGTGGGAATTCCTAGAAAAATAATGCCGCACCGAGTCCGATCGAGCCGCATCGTTGGATACCTCATTTGTCCCGGTGCGATCTACGGTACGGGCCGCGGAAAAATCGGTGGAAGATAATATAAGAATAATAATAAGCCCATTTTTCTAGGAATAGTAATATGTGCTGCTTGCTTGCTACGCAAAGCAGTCCCATAATAAAAAAATAATAAACCCCTTTCTGTAGGATAGTAATATGTGCTGCTTGCTTCGCAAGCAGTCCCATAATAATGCAAAAAGAGCTTGTAGCAACATGGCCCTGGTTGATCTCTTATACTCTGCTAACACCTGCTGGCCGTTTTTGTAATACCTACCATTGCTTTAAGCCAACTATTCATGGAGTGAAAGGCAAAGTATTAAAAAAAACAACTATTTACACGTTTTTGGGTTTGAATGAGTTAAGTGTGATTTCAAGAACAGCAACAAAAAAGATGATTCTTAAAAGTGAGGCATACCTGAGAGGTAATGACTTCGATCGATGCCATGAAGCGGTCCGCAATGATGGACACTCCCAGGAAAATGTACATGAGACAGAGGAAATAGATGACAGCTCTCCCTGCCCTCTCCCCTTGAGGAGGGTTGAGAGGCAACCACACTGGCAACAGTACACCAGGTTTACACACTACATTGCCTATACAAGTTCGCTTGTCAGATCCTGTGGCATTCGTCGAGGGCTCGGGCGGTAGAGGGCCTGATGCTCGTTCAACAACCTGTGGCCTGAATGATGTACAAGGGTTGGAGAGTAGAAGAACCACAAGAAGGAGAACAGGGACTGTTGATATGTGGAAGGGTATGGGTCCCATATCTCTGTGAGGCCTGGGAGTCACTGGGAAGCCGGTGGGTTAGAAAAGTTTGCTGGAAAACCAAAAACAAATACAAATTAATCTGAGAAAAACATTCCTAAATTTATGAAGATATATTTAGCATATTGCTGGCGTCTGGCCTAGTGTTGCACGGGATACCAGTACCAGTACCGTACCTTGATGTTTTGGCGTCAAAAACGGCTCGGTATCAATTTTTCTTAGTACGGGTACTTAAAAAAATAATAAATGTAAAACAAATACAAGACAGCCAGCCAACTCTGTTTTAAAGGCAGGTACACATACACGCATGGCCGCCTGTCTACCGATATGCGGAAAACGCCTTAAGTAAGTGACACGCCTCTTTCAGCGTGTGTGCGAGATGGTGCAAGAAGATGGCTTCACGCACTGAAGCGCTCGCTGGACGTGCACTCCTCGTTGAGAAGCATGAAGCGTTAATTAAGATTATTAAGTGTAGCCCTCGCTGGCCAGTCAACTCCTCATTGAGAAATATGACGCGCTAATTAAGGCTACACGTGAGCGCGCAAGCACACATGAAAAACACACGTGGTTTTCAATTTTCAGTTTTAGAAACATTTTGTAACAAGAGCAAATCATTCCTGCAGTGGACTCAAGGTGCGTTCAAGAACAGGCACACAGTAGGAAATCACAGTTATGCATAGAAAAAGCTCAGACGACTGACAGAGCAACAGACACAGGTTGTGACGCATTTTTGACCCTCCCTTAAAAATAAGTGGAGCGAGAATTATTTTCTTCACAGTTTGTAGTATTTGATTACTCATTCGACTAATTGGGAGCGGAATGGAAAAGAACAGAGACATGCATGCAAACTCAAGCAACTCCTGTTTTCGTGTTTTTACCAGATTTTACTCAACCTAAAAATGTTAGTATGTAACAAGACATTCCAAAATAATTCCAAAGTACTTGCTCAACTTATATACAGACTTGGACAAAATTGCTTGTAACCTCTCTCAAGAAAGAGAAACCCTCATTGGCTTGTGATTTAACTGGTAACAAAAACATTGTATTAACGTAGCCTAACATTATATAATAACATAAAAATTCTAATTTCTAAATCAAAATTTTATAGCAGGCAGGTGCTGTGCAATTAAATATTGAAGGGGACATACAGTATGAAATGTTTACTTTTTAATATTAGTGTACAAATATTAGTTCCTTTGGAATGCCTGGCATAGTGTTAAAATTAAACAATGGATGCTCGGACTCCGAAAATGAAGTAAAACTCCGAGGCATTTTTTTCCTCAGATTTTTGGGTCGAAGTCCAATTTGTACGAATTCCGAGACGTTCAAACTCCGAGTTTCTACTGTATTTGATTTTACAGATTTTTCCTATATTTGTAAATTATAATTAAAAATACACTGATCTTATAAGAAGAATGAATGTAAAATAACATGAAATCACTGTACCGAAAAACCTATTAGAGATACAGATATTTACTGTTTAAAATATGTTTGCCGCAGGTTCGTTTCAAAATCACATTCCGTTTTGAAATTGATAATTAAAAAGATCTTCCTCTTTATCTTAACATGATTGTCTTATTGTCAAATAAGCACTGACTGTCTGCCCTTCTTTCTAATGGTAATCACCAAGTTACAATAATTTAATACCAAAAGAAGCAAAACTTTAATCCACGAATAGAAACAATAACGCCGTAACGGTATCACACCCTGTCTGTAAAAAAATAAGCACTGACTGTCTGCCCTTCTTACTAATGGTAATCACCAAGTTAAAATAATTTAATACCAAAAGAAGCAAAACTTTAATCCACAAATAGAAACAATAACGCCGTAACGGTATCACACTCTGTCTGTCCAAAAATAAGCACTGACTGTCTGCCCTTCTTACTAATGGTAATCACCAAGTTACAATAATTTAATATCAAAAGAAGCAAAACTTTAATCCACGAATAGAAACAATAACGCCGTAACGGTATCACACCCCGTCTGTACAAAAATAATACATTTAAGAGGGCATAATGCTATTGATAATCTATTTTACATTGATATACTAACTGTAAAATTGTGTATGTTCATTAAACTGTGAACTAAAGTTGGCCGGTCTGAGCCAAAAACATTTAAAATGACTCAAAAATTAACAGTAAAAATGTGTAATTTTATAATAAATTCTTTGTTAACTGACTAATGTTTTTATTGAAAATAACTACAATTACTGTTATGTCCTCGATGGTAACATTCATAAACATTTTCTTAACATTTATTTTGAAAGGACATCTAAAGAGACATAGGGAAAAGGGAAAGTTTGAGAGGGTGAATATTATGCAAAGCAAAGAATTAGACTTGAACTACAGGAATGCTGCCTCTGCTTAGGGGACATCAGCACTACCAACTAAGTATACATTTCATGTGATAAAAAATTACTAAAAACAGAGGTGGCGCGGGCTCAGTGGTAGAGTGGTTGTCTAGTATCCCTGAGGTTGTGGGTTCGATCACGTTCGAAGTATCCTTGAGGAAATTACTGAACTCCCGATGCTGCATCATCAGAAGGTGAATGAGTAGTCAAAATGTTTGAGGGCCTTGTACGGTGGCACAGGTCCACCCCTAAAACTTAATATTAATGTAATGTCAATGTCATGGGTTGCAAATAGTTCGGTTATCAATCCAATTGAAAATCTGTGATAGGAATTAAAGAAAATGGTCAATGCAAGGTTCCAACTAGTGTTGTCACGATACCAAAATTTTGACTTCAATACTATACCTGCATAAAATACCTCGATACCGGTACTGAAACGGTACCTCGACAAAACTCTAAAACATCAGCAAAAGCAGCAAAATTAAAAATGACGAAAGAACTTCAAATTATCTTTATTTATTATTAATTCAAAATATTGTGATGGATACATGTTAATTTATGTACATACTGTACATATTTATGTTTATACTGTATGTGCTTTCACATTGCATTCCATATTCTTGAAGTACTGTATTTGACTGCATTTGATGTCATCCGTTTTAAATATTGGCAATACAGTGGCACTCCAATGACTCAATGTAACGTTACTTGAGTTTGCGTGCATGTCTCTGCTCTTCTCCATTCCGCTCCCAATTAGTCGAATGCGTAATCAAATACCACAAACTGGGAAGAAAATAATTCACGCTCCACTTATTTTTAAGGGAAGTGTCAAAAATGCGTCACAACCTGTGTCTGTTACTCTGTCAGTCGTCTGAGCTTTTTCTATGCATAACTGTGATTTCCTACTGTGTGCCTCTTCTTGAACATACCTTGAGTCCATTACAGGAATGATTGCTGCTTTTTCTTCTGCTTCTCCGCGAAAAACATTTGCTCTTGTTACAAAGCGTTTCTAAAACTGAAAATTGAAACCACTGTCTTGTATTTGTTTTGTATTTATTATTTTTTTAAGTACCGGTACTAAGAAAAATTGATACCAAGCCGTTTTTGACGACAAAACATCGAGGTACAGTACTGGTACTGGTACTGGTATCCCGTGCAACACTAGTTCCAACCTGCAAAAATGAGCTGCAGCAATCAGAAAGGAATCAGTAAGTTGGAGCCAAATTAGGTAGAGCATTTGTCATTAGTTAAGTCCATGCCTCAAGCTGTTTTATAAGCTAGAGGTAGTGCAACAAAGTACCAGGTGTTGCACTTTTTGTTTGGTTTTCATGATTCCATATTTTTTCCCTAAGAAATGAGTGATTCCATTTTTATTTACACTACGTGCTCTACAAAAAATACATAATTTATGCCAAAAGGTAGTACGATAATACACAACCTAACCATATGATGCACACATACTATTCTTTGTACAGTACTTCTGAAAGGGGCTGTCAGTCAAGATGTTGTCATATTGAATTGAATTGAATTTTTTTTTTTTTTTTTAACCATAGCCACAAGCGCAAAGGCTTGGGATTACCGGTAGTTAAAAGTAAACATGATCTGTCTGAGTCATCTTGACCACCTATCAAAATTACCTGTGAGAAACTAAAACCAAAATGTTAAGCCATGCAATGCTTGTGATTGAAGTAAGAATGACAAAGATAATTCACGTGCAACAATGCAAACTTCTTTAAATGGCACTTTGTACTAGTGTCTCTGTACCATTGGTTTTAAAGTTAAGGTAAACAACCATTTCAATTTTAACTGTAAAATAATGTAAATGTTATGATCAGTCTGTCCACATCACTACAACTGACACAATCCCTAACTATAGTCTCCTTCACACCTGGTAAACTGCCAGTCAGGACAGACTTTGTGTGTGCTAGCATAATTTATTTATGGGCATTATAGGTCTTAAACCTGCTGAGTAAGCATGAGCTTTCAATTGTACCTTATCAAGAAAACAACGCATGCATTTCCAAATTAGGAAAACGTTATGGATTTAAAATATCAAAGCGCGCGTGTCACTGAAAATGTAAAGGAGGCAGTTTACTTTTCAGTATGTGAGAGCAGGCTGTTGCTACTACCACTCATAGATGAAGCTACACTGCATTGTGGATTGTGACTTGAAACAGATACTTGGGTGCTGCATCTTTGATGTAGCCTGAGCTCTGCCTGATCATTATACAGTTGTGATTCAGAAACGCTGAAGAGCTGCTGCATCACATTTCACTTTCCAAGCAATGCTAGGGTTACAACGACCTCAGACTAACAAACACCTTACACCAGAAGTTGTTAGAAAAAAAAAATTCTAAACACAAAGGCTAAAAACCTAGGAAGGTTACCTTTCTTTATAAAACATTAGGTCTTACACATGTCACAATGTCATAAAGTTGTTAGAATTATGCAGAGCCAATGTTGGTAGCCAATCAAAGAGACACTTCTGCTAGAGCTGGATGCATAATTGCATTGCTATTGTATATTTAGGTAAATATACAATAACAATGCATTTTTTCCATGTCAAACAATAATAACTCATAACTAGACAAAGTGCAATTTCTGCAGAAATTGTGTTGAAATGCTAAAAAGCTGAATGCTATATTAGCTAAATTCTAGGATTTGAATGCATGTGCTTATGAAGTAAATTCAAAGATACATTATGTGAAAAAAAAATCACATTTTTAATTGTAGTTAAATGACAAATGAATAAAAAGAAAACTTGAGCTGCATTCTGTCTAAAGTGGGATTTAATAATTTCAGAGAAATGTTATTTCTTAATCTGATAATCAATTGGTATCGAACCATCGAATGTACTAAAATGTGGTCCAAGCGAGGTTTGAACCCAGGTTCTTGGTGGTGGCAGGCAATACCTCTAAGCACTGACCTAACCTGACTTGTTAAAATTCATGGCTAATGGCGTATTTATTTTTGAAAAGTGTCATCTGATGCTGACAAAATTCAATGTCTGTCCCATTGAAAATTAATGGGGAAGGATACTTTTATTTTGAAGGATACAGGAGAAGGTCTCATAAACCGTTAGGAACTGACGTAAGTAACTGACGTACTTAGTAGCGTCGTCTTCCAAGTGCAGAGAAGACGTGCGCCACAGGAAATCAGAGAAAACTGAAGTTTACAACTAATTCAGTGAACGATTCTTTAGTACCTGGCTGAGAAGGGAACAAGGTTCGTATTGGAGCAATGTTTCATTGTTTAACTAATGTTGCTATATTTCATGTACATTACTGCGGCCCAGGGTAGAGGCATGCATGTTAGCCAAACAGAATTGCGCTACAATGTACACTTTTGCCTAGGGCACCAAATCACCTAGGGCCGGCCCTGAGCCTGACAATTTTCCAGGTATCGTGACCCTTTGATAAGAAATATAGTCCTTTTTTTTTCAAGCCGTATCGTCACAAAACTGAAAATAATGCAGGGTTCTACGTTAAGCCTTTTAAGGTGGTGGCCTGAGAAACCAAATTGTGGCTCTGCCACAACCCTGCAGCACTGCCCCTGTATATCGCTGGCTTGGTCCGATATTTCACATATAATTTGGTCAATTTAATATACATAAAAAAAAAAACTGTACTATTAGTCGCTCACACGTGTGTTATTTTTGACAAATTATTCACCAATAAGATAACTATAATAAGTAAAAAATATTATTTATAAATAGAATAACCAATAAAATTATTTATAAACTAAATACATTATCAAATAAGAAAGAAAACTATCTAGTGTCCATAAAATGTCCCATTCAAACTATGTGGTTTGAGTTCAATGTCGCTATTTTGGTCACGAATACGCTGAGCCCTGAAATGTAGAACAACGGCACAAAGCGGGCGGTGCGTAGTGAGATGACAGTGTACTTCGGAAATCTGAGACACCCTACACACTCGCACCCATCAACGGGAACGTGCAATTGAGGGGCACAAGGATGGAAGTGCGAGTACTGGGACAGGGCCATCAGGGCCGCTGCGCCCTACATGCAGAGTACGCATAGTGCGTAGGGCATCCTCGTCCGTATGGGGCCCCATTTTGCCTGCGGACATACATTGCGATATCGAGTGCGCATGTCATTGGTGAACTTCTGACATGCACTTGACATATTGCTGAAACATTCGTAAGCGCACCAGCCAAAGTATTTACTGTTTGAAAGACATGAAGAACCCACTTTTGAGTATTGTGATTTTCAGTTACATACACAAGGTTTTGCAAAAAAGTGCTTACATTCTAGGATCCAGAGATTCGTGGAGAGAAGTAAAAGAAAATCGTCGTACGTCATTCACGTTTGAGAGTATACTCTGTCATGACTGGGAAGATCTGGCTTTGGTTGAGGGTCCCGATTGGTCCTGAGTGGGTTCCTGCCCTTCCGCGGGTTGACCAATCCGGGCCCTCAGCCACTTGTGCCTGGCCCCAGGTGTGGCTAGTTACCCAATTAGTGTGGGTGTATTTAGTTCCCGGATGGTGATCAGTCCGTGTGGGATCATTGCCGCTTGTCACGGTCACCTCTGGAGTTCTGTCGGTTACTTTGATTTTGTATCTTTCAGTTCTTTGTTTATTTAATACTAACCAGTACCCTGGTTAGCGCTTTTGTAAAATAAAGTACGTCAGTTCAACCTGCACTCGTGCCGTGGTTCTCCTGCCTCCCTGCATTTGGGTCCTCCACTCCACACGCAAGACAGATTCAACTCCGCTCCGTGGCGGACCGTAACATACTCATGGTGCGTTCACTGATCACACAGACATTTCAAACATACATAGAAAAAACTCATTCAATGTGTCAAAAATAAATAAATATTACATGAGCCCATTGCAGGGGGTACGTGGAAACATTTCATAACTTATTTCCCAGATCAAAAATCTGTCAGACGCACTACTGTAAAATCAGAACAGCCGCATGGGCACCCTAAATTTCTGATAAAGCGAGTGATCAAACGTGACGGAAATTTGCGTGACATCAGCCAATCCGAGTGCAGGTTTTCCTTCTCTTCTGCAGTTTGCAAGTTGAAAACGTAAACAGAAAGTAAAAGATACAAGAAGTAAACAATGACCGAACGCGCAGCGAAACAAGCCATGACTTGGCGTCATCTTCCCAAGATGAAACTGTTTCGACAAGATCTTGCTTTTGGGGCGGTATCACATGGAGTAAATGAAGACGTTGTGCAGGGTAAGTACTCAAAAACAGTTAAGACAACAATCCTGTTGACTCAGTAGAACAAGCTAGTGGAGCAACATGTGGAAAGCATGCTAATTCGAGAGGGGTTTGCTCAGGCTGTTGACATACCAGTAGCAGTTTAGCTGCTGCTAAGTAGCTGTACAGCCACCAGACCAAAGCCAGAGGCGGACTTACCATTAGGCAAACCTAGGCAGTTGCCTAGGGCTTCACGTTACTAGAGGGCCTCCTAAAATTCCTCATACACCAATATAGTTTTTACTTATTTACGCACATTAATTATGCTTTTGATCCAAATCATTTCACTAAAATGCCAGCAGAAGAAGGCTTCTTGTACCGTATGTCTCTTTACCCCCCCCCCCCCCCCGATTTCCAGTAATGGATCAGTCCATCTTACTGCGCATGTGCATGCACAAAAACAAGAGCGAAAGGGCGCGAAGTGAAGGCAGTGAGCGAAACTGAGAAGAAAGGAGAAACTAAAAAATGAAACGAAGTTATCGCAGTGGGGCTGATAAGAATGAGGAGGAAAGTAAAAAGTTGATTGCCAAGTTACCAAAAATGACAAATATTTTCACTGCGTCTATAGCGACTTACAGCCTACTGAGCAGCAACAACAAGATCGTCGCCTGTTGGGGACGCAGATGTAGTGAGTAACAGTTCAGCTGGTGACATTTCCCCTGTATTGATAAGTATTTCTTCATCTCATTGAACTTGGCAAGGCCCGTTATCGTTGCAGCTTACCACCCGCATGACGGTTGCTATTTTTAGAACAAGTCGGGACATTTTTAAGCTCATTTTAAATGAATACATGTGCAGTTGGACAGTTTAAACAATATTCATATATTGGTAGCATCACTTGTTTCTCCTCTGAGTTGCAGCCAGCCTGTTTTTAGGCTTGTCATGATGCATTTTTCAAACTGGCCCAAGGTGATTTCTTTTTTAATTAAAGTTTTGTCTTAAGAAGTCACCCCACAAAGGAATATTCTTTCACTTTAAGAATTAATAATCATTTAGGGGTTTTTCACTGAGCAGAAAGGGTTTGAAATATGTAACCAGCATCATAATGTACAGTGCTCGGCGCAAAAGAGTACACCCCCTTTGAAAAGTAACGTTTTAAACAACATCTCAATGGATATAAAAACAAGTGGGAAAGTGTTTTCTTTAAGTAACACTCATTTATAATCAACTGTCTGCTTCACACCTGTGTAATGAATAATGAGACACACTTGTAGACGTCTGTAGTTTAAAATTTGGGCTTTTTTTAGCGTTGCTCTCAGAGACGTTCTGTGGGGTGTACTCATTTTTGCAACACCCTTATTTGAGTAAAACTGAAAATGTTGTTCTCTAATTCATATTATTAACTTTATTTTCATGCTATAAGGCAAACAGTTAATATATAAATTTAGTTTTTGTGTTCATTGACATATTGTTCAAAGTGGTATTTTTCAAAGGGGGTGTACTCACTTATGCTGAGCACTGTACAATAGTGAAGTAGAGAGTGCAGTAATCACCTCAGAGATACAGCGGAGCAGACGCAATCCTCAAATTTCTACATTAGCACTTGACAATACCACTGAATAAGAAGCATTATACTGTGTTGTGCGTGTTTGTTTCAGAATGAGACAGGGATGTGCTGTGAGAGTTACAATATTTTGTCATGCAATTTTAAGGAAAAGTACTATATTGGGATTTATGGGTCTGCCTTTGAAATTATGTCTTTTTTGGGGAGGGAAGTTTTATGTACTCGTGGTATTGGTATCTGGTATCAGTATGTGTGACTACTCAAAAGTCGAGTAGTAAATATATGTAGCTGTGTTCTCATTCGAAAGGGCCCCAAATTTCTTAAATCCGCCCCTGACAAAAGCAGCAATTAATCGTGCTTATTACCATAGAAATCCTTATTTTCTTTTATTACTTATTATAGTTACCTTATTGGTGAATAATTGGTCAAAAATAACACACGCAAGACTAACTAATAGTATAGATTTTTGAAAGAATATTAAATTGACCAAATTATGATATATGAGGTATCGGACCAAGCCAGTGATATACAGGGCCAGTGCTGCTTCTGACAGGGCCACCAGGAACCACCACCCGGAATGCTGGCTGGTTGTGGTCGTGTGGTGGTCTGGGACAGGTCATATTTCTTTACTACCTCTGACTCCGACTCTGTCAATACCTGTCAGCACTACCGTTTAGTAATTGGCTGGGAATAATGTTGAATAATGTTCACAAACACTTTTCTAACTGTGAACTTCTAACTATGAACATACTAAAAGAAAGAAAATGTCCCCCATGTGTACAGTTAGACTGCCCTTTTGCGCTAGACTTGAGCTGGGTGTGAAAGCAGGGCCCTCTATTATACAAATCTATTATATATTTATCACACTGTAAATACTTCTTTAAAGCTTGTGTATTTCCTCTATACATATTTTCCCCATAACAGCATGTATGATTGAATTTTCCAAAAGTATTTTATTCCAAAAGAATAACATAGTCTCAAGTTTCATACAAATTTTGGCAGAAAGTAAGTCTTACTGTTTACAGACAAAGTAAGAAAACAGATCCAGCCCTTTAATAAGTAACCGGGGCTTTGGCTGGATGTTATAGGCCTGTCAAAGAAGCAGTTGAATCAGACAGTAAGCTGATCCATCGAGCTGCACATACACAAGACAGGCACATTGCATGGGCCAAACAACTAATCGGGCATTAGAGGGTAATGTGTTCTAGTGAAAAGTTAGTAGGAAATCACACATTTTTTAATGATGTCATTTAGATTCTAAGTCAGGGAGGTTGACACAAACAGAAAATATCTACACTTCCAAAAAATTTCATGAATGTTTCTTTAGTTATATTTAGTATTTAGATTTGTAATCAATAGAAAGTAAAGCCATTTTTGGTTGGAAAAAATTACCACGTGTAATATCAGACTAATTCAAATTGTTTAATTAAGGCGCTGGCTGGAAATCAAACCCTCCCAATTTTCAAGGAAGGATGCAGTTATTATCATTAAACTACCGACGTTTATAAAGTTGTTCACATCCAGCTGTCATCCTAGTACAAACCCCATTGCTAATCAAGATTTGTTAAAGAGTTACCTGGTTGTTTCCATTGTATGATGGAATTTTCCATGAAGGACAATCACTGCAAATGTTTAGCAAGTTTGAAGTTTCCCACACAAGCGTTTCGTTATGTTAGTCAATGGATACATGACTGAACGTGAGAACATGGGGTCTGCCAGGAGGATTTTGCACATCAGATTACACCGGAAACAACAGGAACCATGCACAGCCCACTGGTTGACCCAAGTAGTCTGTGTAAATTCAGCTAGAATGATTTCAGGAGAATTGATAATTGGGTTTGTGGTCAAAATACTACATAATATTACATTTACTTCTACGGAAGAGGATTAAGGCCAGTGAAGAGAAAAAAAGGTTGGCAGGATTTTGACTTTAAAATCATAGAATTCTGAGATTAAAGTCAGAATTCTCACTTTAAAGTCAGAACTCTGAGTTTATAGTCAGATTTCTGAGAATAAAGTGAGAATTCTCACTTTAGAGTCAGAATTCTGTGATTAAAGTCGGAATTCTGAGATTAAAGTCAGAATTCTTACCTTAAAGTAAGAATTCTGAGAATAAATAGAGAATCCTGTAAACCCTTTTTTTTCTCTCTTCACCAGCCCTAATCATCTTCCATAGAATCCCTTCAAACAACATGTGGAGTTGGCTTTTCATCTTCTGTGTTACATCCGTCCCTCAGTGAATTAATTACCCTCGGCGTATAAATTACCACTACCCATGGTTTTTAATAAGGAAAAAGCAATGTAACCCACGCATAGTGTGTCCACTACGTCAAAACTGCTATCAGTTTGGACAGCAATGCAAGCCTGGTTAATCAAAAGGCTTAGTTTACAGCATGGCGGGCACACTGATGCACTGTACAGTTCCTCATGTTCAGTGATATACAGTACTTTTGCTAACTTAATTAAGCTCTAGACTACTTCCTTATGCACGTCACAATAGTGAAGTAAGGTGATATATCTCATTATTAGAAAGGTACAACCCATTCATTATTTTACATTTTACATATTAAGCAGCAGTAAATCAGGCCGCTCAGACAAATTAAGTGTGGACAATTACTCCTTATGTTAGATCCACATTGTTAAGTGTGTATACATCTTTATATCCTTGCAAACTAAGCACCGCATTTATTCTACCCTCAATTCTTGCCATTTTGTTGCATTCTTCCTTAACACTCACTTTAATTTATTTTCAGCACCAGAGTGACTTGACATTGAATGTCATACACTGGTAATTTTTTTTAAATGACTATTTTCCTTTAACACCATTCATTTTTTAACAAGCGATTAATGACCACCCCTTACTTGGAAAGCCACATCCACGTAAAACTTGAGCAGTAATAAATTGAATAATAATGCATATATTTGTGGTGAATGGGGTCAAGTTGTATTTTGCAATTTTACAAATGTGCAGAATTTCACAAGTTACTTCATGTTAAAGTTTAGATAGCTCTTAATATGAAAAGAAAATTAACTGAGCTGTCACTAATGTCTTACAAATGCAATGATGCCATCTAGTGGCAGAAAAATGACCAACACAAATCAATAACACACTTTTACAGTTGAGTACATCTTTTTAATTTAACTCAATTTAATGAATTATGAAATTACTGTATCAATGACTAAAAGATGCAACCATACTTCTATTTAACATTTTTTCCCAACTTTTGTTAATGTGATTAATTACAATTAAAAAAATGTAATCGCCTGACACCCCTAGTATATATACAATGCTGTCTCATTGCTGTTATATAATATGCAGAGGCAATTTCACCATTAATTATGCACTGTGAAAGAACAAACGGATTAAGGATTAGTTAGTCAACAGTTTTTACAAGTTGACTTCAAGTAATCAATCTAATTTGTTTGTTTTGTCTTTCAAGTCCTCCACTCTAGTCGAAACATTACAGACCCCCCTCCAACCCCCAACCCCCCAAGATGTCTTCATGTGTATCTCAGACAGGACAGGGGGCAAATAGAATGAGAGAGGCTTAATGAGCGGACAAGAGGTGGACAGAAAGGGCTTTTTGACAAGCTACTGACAGCCAGAAGACAGCAACTCCTAAGGTTTCTATTACATGAGATACTCTGTCTGAGCATTGGCAACCATGTCACACCTTAGAAGTTAGCAGCACTCTCCACTTTAGCTAGAACACAGTGCTGTTTAAAAAAGTCAAACACAAACATTCAGCAAAATTGACAAAATGGATGAAATTAATGATCATTTAATTGATTATTGTTTTTTAATTAACACGTTGATAGTAAGAAAAAAACGTATCCACATCAACAGCTACTCTGCTAGTACTGCTCTAATTTTTGCCTCAATTTATTCAACATGCTATTACCTTCAAATCTACACAACTGACAGTATAATTAAAGATAAATAAATAAAATACTAATTGTCTATTATGTCCATCTGTAGACAATATACAGACATATATGTCTGAATACAGGATGGTGTAAACCCAAAATTTGACAGACTGTCAAGAAAGACTCTGATATACAATCACTTATCTTTGGGTGGAAGATTTTTTTAGATTCATGGTCGTGAATACTTATTACCGAGCCGAAGGTAACACATTTCCTACCTAGAGAAACACAAGTCAATCAATTTGTGTACTTGTGCCCTTTATTGTTCACCGTGGTTACTGGAATTGCAAGCATCAGCCTAGTTTAGAACAACAAATTATTAACAAAAGAAGCAGAGGCAGCCAGCAAAGTTAAGCACGCAATAGAGTAGAAAAGTCAATGAAAACGAAACAAGATGACTTTGCTGCATGTTAACTAGTACAAGCAGAGTGAAAGTCTTACAGAAGCTCTGCAATTTGTAAGGGCGGGAGCGTTTTCATTGTTGTTAAATTCGTCTGCTTGGCTCTTGTAATGGAGGCACTCAAAAACAACAACAACAAAAAAACATTGTTTAATGCAATATTTTGGTTTTCTCTAGGGCATGTAAATATAGTGACTTAATCATCTTTTAGTTGATGTGAACACAGACAAACCAGTTCATACTCTCTCATAGTAACATTGGTGCATAATACAGCTTTGAAAATTAAATAATGTAATAACCTAAACTATTGTAGTGCTGTCACTATTGAATATTTCTAGAATCGATTAATTGATCGATTCTAGAAATATTCAATAGTGACAGCACTACCGCTTATTCAATCGATTAATCAACTAATCTGATTCCTTTTAATTTTGCATTAAAATGTATTACAAAAGCCCCCCCCCCCCATTACTGTTTATTTGATCAATTGGTGATTGGTGTTTATTTTGTACTTCGTATTCATATAGTGATATTAAAAAAAAAGGTGTTTGCAAATGGTTTACATGTACTCTATATCACTTAGCATAAGAGCCATGGATATATTTGCAATGTACAGTCGAAGGTGGGATTCAAACCCGCGACCTCCTGGTTACTGGACAATGCACTTTACAAACTGCACCACTGAGCATTATCAGAGAGCTAGTAATGATGATCAGTTGTATGTATGGAGGTGGACGTGGATAGACTTGGAAACATTTTAATGTCTGTCCCATTAAAAATTAATGGGGAAAAGTACATAGATATTTTACGTTAAATTGTGCAAATACTGTAAGTAATGTGGAATCAGACGATATATACACCGGGAGGCGTGAATTTCTAAAGCAAGTTGAAATTTGACCGGTGTAAATCGTAAGTATTTTGTGGTAGTTGTTTCACGGCAAAAAATGTGTGGAGAATGAAAATGACAATAACATATGTGGGAATACTTCAGCCATTACTCGATTATTAAAATAGTTGTTGATTAGTTTTGACAGCTCTAAACTATTGCACATTAATTTTTTTTTGACAATTCAAAATATTTTTTAAATTGTATCCATCAATAAGAGACAACAAAGCAATCTCATTAATGATTGGGTAAAACGGAACCTTTCAAATGTCTTTACTAAATCATGGGTGCCAAAGGTTTTCAGTGGGTGAGACAACTACACCGTTTTACTGATTGATCCAGGAGGAAATGTGAGAGAAACGTGAGGTATAGTATAGCCCTTTGTCCCTTGGCACCTTAAATGGTGCGCGTATCATTGCCTGTGTACAATGCTGCAGCATTGGTTTACTTGGGCCGCTACAGTGGGGGTGGGGTGAGGGGTCTTGCATTACAGGCTAAATAGCAGCAAGCAAACTTTAGTTTTAGCTTTTAGCCTTAGAGCCGCTAAACATGTTGTTTTGTCTCCTTTTAATATGTTTGGTAGTAATTCCGATTATTTGGTGTGATTAAATACCAAATATTCCGTTTTAGTTTGTTCTGTTGTGATAATCTTTATATTTATCTATTTTAAATGTTTTTAAGAGTTTGAGGCAATACCAGATACACAATTCTGACAAGAGAAAACCAGTCACGTTGACATGGACATATGACTGTGGCCAGCGGAATACCTCATCTTCTATTGCCTGCAATCTGATATGTGATTCAGGATGAAAAGAGGTTTAATAAACAATTTGGTGTTTCTTTAAGTTCATGCTGCTCTCATGTAGTTGAATATGAAAGCAGAACAAAATCCATCAGTATGATGTATTATTTATTTTAAGATGTATGGGTGTCCATGGAGGGCATGTTGGACTTTTGGTTAGCTGATCTGCCTCGTAGATGTGAGATTTAGGTTTCAAACCTCAGCTCCTGTCTCCTTGTGTGGAGGTTCCATGTTCTCCCGATGCTTGCGTGGGTTTTCTCTACGTACTCTGGATCCCTCCCACATTCCAAACCAGGCCTCCAGACTAAAACAAAAAAGATTTCGAGGAGCACAGTTCCAGTAACTTAAAATTTTAGGGGCGCTGAAAGAAAATTTAGGGGCGCACACTGTGAATTGATTTTTAGAGTAAATATTTTCACTGTATTATTGATAAATAATAGGGGTGTGCCCCCCCCCCCATAAAAAATATTCTCATAAGAATTGCAATTCTCATTTAGTACGATTCAGAACCGATTTTATCAAAATAATTTTATACTGTCTTGCCCTTGTTTTTGTGTACCTTTACTGGAAGCCGTTCTTTTGAGTGATAAAAGTGCCGCGAGTAGCACACTAATTAGCATTAGCGAGTCAGACTGGAGTAGATCATGATTATTTGCACATCTATACATTGAAGCAGAAATCATTGTCAATCAAATCATTTGGAATTGAAAATTGATTCTGAATCGAATCGCAGACCCAAACATCAGAATCAAATCGAATCGTGAAATCGTCATATATATAATATATAATCGTCAAAGATTCCCAACCCTATTAAATACTAGCTGAAATTATAGTGTTTTAATTCACATTTTAATACATTTTGTAGAAACTTTCTACTTTCTTCTGGCGTTTCTAAAGGGACGATCAATGCGACTCTTGAATGAGTCTGGTTAATGACGAGAGCACGACGTGGGGGAGGGTGACTCTCCCGAACGCGTGTTGTTTCTTTAGAAATACTACGGAGGCTTACCTTGCTTTCTTGATAGACGTTTCACATTGCTAGGCAGAGAGCCTGCCGCCATTCGAAGTCACTACGTAATGAATGCGTTGCGATGTAAATAACAATGGCTGCGTGCATCCAAATAAAGTGTCTACAAAATGTATTCAACTGGAAATTATTTATGAAAAATTAATCGCATACTTATGTTAGTGACAACCAGATAAATAATATAGATCAAACTTGTCATGACAGTCGGGGTTCTTTTTAAGTATAAGTTATAGTTATAGAGCCTAATAACAGTGCAACCTTTAATTTCGAATGTTCCTGACAATTCGGGTTTGCAGATTAAGCAATTATAATTTGTATATATATATATATATATATATATATATATATATATATATATATATATATAGATAGATAGATAGATAGATAGATAGATAGATAGATAGATAGATAGATAGATAGATAGATAGATAGATAGATAGATAGAGAGAGAGAGAAGTAATACTGTATCATGACAATACTGAAAATGAAAATTTGAATCAGGAGGCGCAATGAAAAAACATTTTATCATTACTCCAATGTATGTTGTGACTGAGATAATGACTTGACTTCACTTAACATGCCTGAAATTAATTTACTACACACTTGACATGTTGTGCTTTTGCCATAGTAACTTGAGACTTGTTTGAAACGGACTAGACTTCCTTGCAACTCGCACA
Source organism: Vanacampus margaritifer (assembly GCF_051991255.1). Taxonomy (NCBI): domain Eukaryota; kingdom Metazoa; phylum Chordata; class Actinopteri; order Syngnathiformes; family Syngnathidae; genus Vanacampus; species Vanacampus margaritifer. The sequence continues at coordinate 18,152,967 of NC_135447.1, read as the reverse complement.
TTGTGAGTAATAGCCTCTACAGCTCTAGTTATTTAGCACTGTAGACTGTTCACATTCATGTACGTATAGCAGGACCTGTCGCCTGTTACTCGGTCACTCAGAGTTTAGTTCTGTGAGTGAAGTTTTTAACTTTAGAGTTTGGGGCAGCTAGCATATTGCTGAACCTTTGCCACTTGTAGGTGTCAAGATTGCATGAAAATTGTGTTTTCCAAGTTCGCTGTTTAAAATGGACAAAAAAATTGCATTAACTATTCTATTATCCATCTTTGCACAAAATTAATGCGTTCAATATTCCGGGAGACTATAGTGATGGAGATTCCCAATTTGAAGCGGCATTATCAGATGAAGCAAACTAATTTTGAAGAGACATTTCCTCAAAATTCGGATAGAAGTATAACAAATAAATGCACTGAAGCTGCAAGCAGATACAAAGGCAAAAAGCAAAAGAGTCCTTATTTAGAGTGGTGTATATTTTGGACCAGCCAATAAGTCGTTCTCAGATGCAGAAATAATAAAAATAATAAGCACTTTATTTTTAATTTAAGGATTTGAGTTCTTTGGAGTTCCTGAGATGCTTTTTTTTCTTTCTATCAATTTAGGATGGCAATAAAAGTGTCATTATTTATTGTGGTTCTTTGTTTATTTAAAAAGAAATACATTCTTAAACATATCCTGAGTTCCTGACATAATCTATTTGTTTTATATTCATGAACTGGGGACATGTTTGGTTTTGTTCAACAATATTAACTTCTGTTCTGTTTTGAATGAAAAATGTCATTTTGTTTTGAGTATTACAGTAATATCTCCTGGCCAACCCGAATTTGACTAACTGAAAAAAATATTTGCACTTTGACTTTTAAAGGAAAAGGTTAAATTGTTCATTAAGGATAAGGCTAAATTGTTCACAGATGTGAATCTGAACCTGACTGTCTCTATATGTGCCCTGTAATTTGACTGGCGACCACTCGAGAGTGTACCCTACCTCTTGCCTTAAGTCAGGTGGGATAAGCTCCAGTTCACCCGCACAACTAAACAGGACAAGCGTTATTGAAAATTGGTACCATGTATTGTTTAATAACATTGTTCAATTCTTAACAATGCATTCTGAAAGGGAGCATTTAGGTTCCTAAAGTCGTGTCCAGTGAGTGTTCCCCGTCCGGAGTAGAAGCAAAAGATACATTTTAAGTGAGACAAAGCACTGATAAATGCCCGTAAATAATTTATACTATGAATATTCGGGCAGGTGACGATGTCGGTCAATGTTGGCCTAGCCATTGTTATTTTGCAAAATGTTCCTCGTTTAACCATTGTTTATCCATATCCGTCCGCAAGTCACTTACCTTCTAGTTTATGGCACAGCTCCGTTGAAAGGTGACATTCTAAAAGTATGCAGGATCACGACTGGTTTCTGCCCTCGTCTCGACACACGGCGAAATTAAAAGTCGCGGAGTAAACTTTCTCGTTAACGCTACATAGGTGATGCTTGGAGCACACGCGCTGGTCACGTGACGCGCACACTGTCTCCTCCCAGTTCCAACTCGAATCCAGTCGA